>NC_056444.1:10320662-10348162 GCF_018296145.1 Oncorhynchus tshawytscha
CTCTCAGTTTGGATTCTCACGGACCAATAGATGGCAGTATTTCACAGAACATGTGACAGAAACAGGAACTAGAGGGGGGTTGTAAAGAGCCCATGCACCATTGAAGCAGTTCACAAACGTGTTATAACAGGTCCCAGCTGCATTATTAAAGGTTAATGAAATGCATCCATAGCATATCTATAGTGATTTCATGTCATGCAATGCTAGAGATCATATATAGCTATCTCATCAATAGATGCATCGTTACAATGACAGCGTAGTGTCGCCATTATGGCTGTTCACAACAGTGTGCTTCTGCCATATTCAGTGTTAGTGAATATGCCAAAAGTCCAAACCATGTTTTGAGTATTGTGCTGATATATGGCTTGTACCAGCCCTACTTCTCTCTCCGGCCAGTAGAGGCCTGTCACGCTCCCGTAACTTACCTTCTGCTTCTTCTGCTCACTGAGGTCAACGGTGCGTGAAGATCCCCACGGGGTTGAACCCCCCCAGGGTAGATTTTACAGATCACATCGTGTAGTTGAGGGTCATAACTCTTTACTAACTCATTAACAGCCCTCCCCATCAAAATTAAGATGATCATATGACAATAATGGTCTATAACGCACACATGAAAGGTCTATGTGTGAATTCTATGCAGTCAAAGGTCAGAGTGGCAAACTGCACAGTTAATTATCATCAAGTGCTTAGCTAATGTTTTATGAATGGGAAAATAGACTTGACTTTGCTTTGACTGCATAGAATTCACACATAGACCTTTCCTGTGATTTATAGACAAGTATGACCAACTTAATTGTGGTGGGGAGGGCTGTTAATGAGTTAGTAAAGAGTTATGACCCTCAACTACACGATGTGATCTGTAAAATCTACCCTGGGGGGGTTCAACCCCGTGGGGATCTTCACGCACCGTTGACCTCAGTGAGCAGAAGAAGCAGAAGGTAAGTTACGGGAGCGTGACAGGCCTCTACTGGCCGGAGAGAGAAGTAGGGCTGGTACAAGCCATATATCAGCACAATACTCAAAACATGGTTTGGACTTTTGGCATATTCACTAACACTGAATATGGCAGAAGCACAGTTGTGAACAGCCATAATGGCGACACTACGCTGTCATTGTAACGATGCATCTATTGATGAGATAGCTATATATGATCTCTAGCATTGCATGACATGAATGCACTATAGATATGCTATGGATGCATTTCATTAACCTTTAATAATGCAGCCGGGACCTGTTATAACACGTTTGTGAACTGCTTATAGATGTGTATTCCATTGATATGGATATGCATAAACTATGAATGCCAGCGCCCTTTTTAGGGTGTATGGTTACTTCCTCAAATGGACATGTAAATGTATCGAACAGAACATACTGTATGAATTTATTGTAACAGAGGGACAATTGTTAGTGAAATTTTGTTTTAAAGTGTCATCCATGCATCAGAGGTGAAGGAAAGACTGGGCTCATGTCTCTGGCTATACAAGACATGTGATTCCCCCCATGAATAGCAGACGACCGAAGACGGCTTATTTACCAACGATGAATGGGATGTATTCACAGAATGAGGTTAGACTTCCAAGAACAATATCACAAGACATGATATACCATAATATACTGTATATGCAGTATATCATATCTGTCAAATTCAGATCACGTTTCGCAGTTAGTATTCATTAGAATGTGGTAAATGGGGATTTCAATTGCGATTTTCAGATCCACTGTAACGGCATGTAGACAGCAGAATCATCAGAAGGAAAAACAAACATTAAATAGAGATTGTTTTTTTGTTGTGATATTTAATTTAATTTAATCAATGTCATAACGTCAGGCATGTACTGTATACATTTCCTTGCCCTTGAATTAAATGTTTGTGAACAGTGTTTTTAGAGGCAGCTGCTTGTACGTTAAGAGAGGACAAAAAAATATAAAATAAACTAAATGCAGCAAATGTTTTGTCAGCTGTTCCGCAATAAAAAATAAATAATATTTATTCTTCCCTTCACGATTTTTCCAGCCTTAAAGAGTTAAAATGTTCATTGCAGAGGGAGAACGGAGGCTGGGCTAACTTTGCGACAGATGGTGTGTGGATCACAGATTTGAGTAAGAAATTGTGTAGGACTTAGTTCAGCATGCACACGGTGCAGTGAATCATGTAGTCACAGTCAAAGTATCATATTTAAGGCACTTTAAGGTCCAGCTAGGATAATAATTTCACCACAACAGGGAAATGAGCTAGGTGGTATCCTCCTATTATCCCGACGGACTAAGAGCCACCGTAGCATCATGGACATACAGCCCCAGCAAGCCCCTGAAACTCTGGACTTTTCATTTTCCTTTTCACGGTGGGGTCACGGTGGGGTCACAGTGGGGTCACAGAGTTGGGTGAATGAATGGGCGTAAGGTATATCTGTGTGGGGCACGTGTCCCCAATCCCCCTACTTCCACCTCACCAGGTGAGTGTGAAGCCTCCCCCTTCTGCCCCGCCTTGCATTGCTGCGTGGGGATCTGAGGTGTCCCGTCAGTGTTTAGGGGGGATAAGTCAGGGGCCTGGGCTCAGTAATGAGCATCCCAGGTTCTTTCCTCTGTCTAGTTCAGCTGCTGCTCTCCCTTATTTCATGCTGTGCTGCCCCTCAACTCCGCTGACCCGGTTAAGTGTCCTCTCCCTCTCTGCGAGCGCAAAGAAAGGAGAGGTGCACAGCAGAGCGAGAGAGAGAGAGAGAGAAAGGAAAACAGAGTGAGACAGACTCATGCCTGACTGGTCACTACTCCATACCATTCATTCCAGCCGGCAACATGACTCTTTACAGCAGATAGGCAGGCTTTGCAGTGTGGCTTTAAATGTTTTTTTTCTCTCTCTCTCTCTTTCTGAGAGGAACCATTTCAATTGATCATTTTCATAGCGGCTGTAGTGACCTCTTCATAACAAGGGGCCTAAACTCTAAGAGGCACAGCAATGGTAAAAGAGGAGAAAGAGGAGGGGGCGTGTAAAGTGGAGTGGAGTTGGGTGGAGTGGAGTGGTGAGGAGTTTAGTAGAGTTGAGTGGTGTGGTGTGGAGGTGAGTTGAGTTGAGTGGTGTGGTGTGGAGGTGAGTTGAGTGGTGTGGTGTGGAGGTGAGTTGAGTTGAGTGGTGTGGTGTGGAGGTGAGTTGAGTGGTGTGGTGTGGAGGTGAGGTGAGTGGTGTGGTGTGGAGGTGAGTTGAGTGGTGTGGTGTGGAGGTGAGTTGAGTGGTGGGTGGTGGGAGGTGAGGTGAGTGGTGTGGTGTGGAGGTGAGGTGAGTGGTGTGGTGTGGAGGTGAGTGTGGTGTGGTGTGGAGGTGAGGTGAGGTGTGGGTGTGGAGGTGAGGTGAGTGGTGTGGTGTGGAGGTGAGGTGAGTGGTGTGGTGTGGTGTGGAGGTGAGTTGAGTGGTGTGGTGTGGAGGTGAGTTGAGTGGTGTGGTGTGGAGGTGAGTTGTCTCTTCAGCACATTAAGTTCACTGAAGCCTGTTACACAGGAACAACATGGTGCTGTTGCCCACCAAGCATAAAAAGCACACAAAAAGATGAAGGGAAAAGGAGATATAAAACCTCTAGTCATATTATAATGTTAAGCAGGAAAAGAGCCCCTTTGCATTTACATGATCTGTAGAAGGAAAAGGAACAGAACTAAGGTTCGTAAGAAAACTCCTAAACTGGATTCATTAGAATGACTCTACACATTTGAACTCTGGGAAAAGCCTTCCGGGGACAACCTTTTGAATTGGGTAAGCCTGTTACATTTTTGAAAGAAAGGTGAACAGAGGAATTTGAAGCATTCTATTGAAGTAAGGGGCCAACTTACAAAACCCATAAAGTTTTTGGCGCAAAACTCTGTACGCCTTTAAGAATCATTTCTTGCTTACCTCAATTTCTCAAAACCTCTTGTTGTACAGGTTATCATCTGCTTTGTTTACGCTACAGTGTGAACAGTGCATCCTCTTTGTTTACGCTACAGTGTGAACAGTGCATCTTCTTTGTTTACGCTACAGTGTGAACAGTGCATCCTCTTTGTTTACGCTACAGTGTGAACAGTGCATCTTCTTTGTTTACGCTACAGTGTGAACAGTGCATCTTCTCTGTTTACGCTACAGTGTGAACAGTGCATCTTCTTTGTTTACGCTACAGTGTGAACAGTGCATCTTCTTTGTTTATTTACTACAGTGTGAACAGTGCATCTTCTTTGTTTACGCTTGTGAACAGTGCATCTTCTTTGTTTACGCTAGTGTGAACAGTGCATCTTCTTTGTTTACGCTACAGTGTGAACAGTGCATCTTCTTTGTTTACGCTACAGTGTGAACAGTGCATCTTCTTTGTTTACGCTACAGTGTGAACAGTGCATCTTCTTTGTTTACGCTACAGTGTGAACAGTGCATCCTCTTTGTTTACGCTACAGTGTGAACAGTGCATCCTCTTTGTTTACGCTACAGTGTGAACAGTGCATCCTCTTTGTTTACGCTACAGTGTGAACAGTGCATCCTCTTTGTTTATTCTACAGTGTGAACAGTGCATCCTCTTTGTTTACGCTACAGTGTGAACAGTGCATCCTCTTTGTTTACGCTACAGTGTGAACAGTGCATCCTCTTTGTTTATTCTACAGTGTGAACAGTGCACCCTCTTTGTTTACGCTACAGTGTGAACAGTGCATCCTCTTTGTTTACGCTACAGTGTGAACAGTGCATCCTCTTTGTTTACGCTACAGTGTGAACAGTGCATCCTCTTTGTTTACGCTACAGTGTGAACAGTGCATCCTCTTTGTTTACGCTACAGTGTGAACAGTGCATCCTCTTTGTTTATTCTACAGTGTGAACAGTGCAACCTCTTTGTTTACGCTACAGTGTGAACAGTGCATCCTCTTTGTTTACGCTACAGTGTGAACAGTGCATCCTTTTGTTTATTCTACAGTGTGAACAGTGCATCCTCTTTGTTTACGCTACAGTGTGAACAGTGCATCCTCTTTGTTTATGCTACAGTGTGAACAGTGCATCCTCTTTGTTTACGCTACAGTGTGAACAGTGCATCCTCTTTGTTTACGCTACAGTGTGAACAGTGCATCCTCTTTGTTTACGCTACAGTGTGAACAGTGCATCCTCTTTGTTTACGCTACAGTGTGAACAGTGCATCCTCTTTGTTTACGCTACAGTGTGAACAGTGCATCCTCTTTGTTTACGCTACAGTGTGAACAGTGCATCCTCTTTGTTTACGCTACAGTGTGAACAGTGCATCCTCTTTGTTTACGCTACAGTGTGAACAGTGCATCCTCTTTGTTTACGCTACAGTGTGAACAGTGCATCCTCTTTGTTTACGCTACAGTGTGAACAGTGCATCCTCTTTGTTTACGCTACAGTGTGAACAGTGCATCCTCTTTGTTTATTCTACAGTGTGAACAGTGCATCCTCTTTGTTTACGCTACAGTGTGAACAGTGCATCCTCTTTGTTTACGCTGCAGTGTGAACAGTGCATCCTCTTTGTTTACGCTACAGTGTGAACAGTGCATCCTCTTTGTTTACGCTACAGTGTGAACAGTGCATCCTCTTTGTTTACGCTGCAGTGTGAACAGTGCATCAGAAGTGCCTGAGCTACAGTTGCTAACCGTATTGTCGTGCCTCTGATCAGGAACAGTAATGAATCTCAGATACCTCTGAAGTCAAATCATTTGAAGGCTCCTTGTGAAGGATACACACAGGAGGAGGAATCAATTTGCACACAATAAGGATATTAAAGCAGGTGATAAATATTATCATCGGAGCCAATCGCCTTTCCAAAGTAGCCGTGCAGCTGTTTTTCAACACCATGAAATCCTTTATCGAGCTGTCTCTGGTTGACAGAAACAATTAACCGGAGGGGGAGGTAAATGAATAAAATGAACACTTCCAGGCTCACACGTTCCCCGCCTGTGGCGATCACCATGCAATGACTTCCAAACTCTTATCATATCCCGGCAAGCAGAGAAGCCAGCGTTTCATATCTCCTCTGTTCCTTCCTCCCCCTGAAAGGAGGAAGTCTACGGTTGGTTTAATCACGCCATTGTGATGGTGCACAGATAGATTATGGACTCATAAATGAACTCTCCTTGGCTGTGGAGGATGGAGGATTCCAGCCAAAACATTGTTTGGGGTGTGTGTGTGTGTGTTGACATGTATTTTTATTGCAACAGGAAACATTTATCCCAAATGTTCCCATGTTCGGAGGTGAGGTGGGTTTTTCGCTCCAATGAGATTCCGTTTCCGGGCCATTCCGGGGTCTGCTTTGGAAGAAGCTTTAGAGACAATTAAATGAGGTCATAATAGACCCCCCCCCCATACATCCCCGCCTGCCCTCTCCACCCCTACTCCCCTCTGTTCCTGTCAGAACCAGAACAAGTCCAGTCTTTATGTACTCTGTCCTCATTTCCCTAAATGAATATCCTGCACACATCTATGGGCATGGGTTCTTGTTTGCAAAACTAATAAAATTGGTAATGCCCCTTCAATTTGCTCCACTGGCAGTCCCATAGGCCACAGTGGAGCAACATTGCAACAACGTGCCCAGCATTTGTTGGCAAGGCCTCCGTAGTCTCTTTGGCTGCCTGGTATTATAACTCCTAATACAATCTGTGTTCTCTTGGGGTGAGTTCTCTTACTTTAAATGTGTAATGACAGATAAGTGCAGCGTGGACTGCCTGTGTGGTTCCTCTCCTTTGGCTCTGAGATAAGAAACTCGTTTTTTTCCCTCCTCCATCAGGGAGCGATAACTTCGCATTTCTTCCTTTAACGGTTGTTTATCGTCATTAAGTGTAATTAGCATAATAGAAACTTGTAATGTGCGGAGGTCGGCGATAATGTATTTGTAAAACGCAGAGGTCGCCGATAATGTACTGGTTTATCGTACTGTTGACACGAGCACTTGAGTATGAGTTCCGATTTCTGGTAAATCGAGACGCTCCTATTCCAAAATGTTCAGTGGGTATATCGATGCCTTGCAGCCAGTTGGGGAGGAGGGTGACTTTGTTGAATGTGACTGTGGTGCTTCATGGAATGATCCACTTCTTCTTTAAATGTTGATTCACTCCTCTCCCTCTAAGGAATTCCTCTTTGGACACAAAACAACATACAAAAGTTTCTCAGAGAAAACCAGTAATTGACCTTGGGTTATTTTCTAATTGCTTCAGTTCCAGTTTAAAAATTGTAGTCCACTAATTTTACATAAAAAATGTACTTTGATCTCTGTCAGGACTTGATTTCTTCCCGGGTGATCCAAATGATGCACTGGCCCAATGGTGTTAACACCAATGTTTTGAATATACACATTTATGAACTTATTTAATGTCCCCTCACAAGTAGTTTCGGGAAATACTTTATAGTACTGTGTCTCCAAAGGCTAATAGCTCTACTGACACAGTAAGAACGTATGATGACAATATATGTATTATATCAGTATGATTACATTGTATTCATTATACTAGTATGATTACATTAAATTCATTATACTAGTATATTTAAATTATATTCATTATACTAGTATGATTACATTGTATTCATTATACTAGTATGATCACATTGTATTCATTATACTAGTATATTTAAATTATATTCATTATACTAGTATGATTACATTATATTCATTATACTAATGTGCCCCTTCAAGTGATTTGTAGGCTCTGTAGTCACACAGACACACACACACACACACACACACACACACACAGTAAGAAATGCCACCTCTCCGCAGAGGGAGGCCTCTCACATCGAGTCCCCAATCTGTGACATTCAAGGCCAAGCTATAATTGCAAGGCATATAAACACAGGGCAACAACGTAGTCTCAGGGGGAGAACATCGTGGAACAGTGGAATGTAATGATGTGTGGAACAAAGGACCTTGGAGAACAGGTTAAGAGTCAGCCACCGGGTTTCTGCATCACGGGTGACCTTGGAAACACCGTGAAACACACGATACCGTGTTGCTTCAAAGACAAATGTGTCCTTGGGGATAAACCTAGAAATTGGTTATTGTATCGCTGAGGCTACTTACCTATTTTGGGGATTAACATATTTAATTCCCTTCTTAATCCCGTCGGAGCTAATGCCCTCGCATTTCCAATTAACCAACTAAGTGAAAAGCGTAGGGAGTCGGTAGTGAAGATTCCCTGGCTGGGATGGTTTACTCTTCAGGCCTCTGTGTAGTGCTAGCGTAAGCATGTTGTCTTCAGTGTCCTACTTGTAGAAGGAAGTAAACAGCATGGGAATGGGCTACAGTATTATTGCTCCCTCAAAGCTGCCACTGACAACTCTAGATGGTTTAGACCCCCGCCCACAAAACTTCCTGACTCAAGTCTGAATATCCAACCGACATCCAACATTCAAAGCCTTTACCTACTGCACAAATTACAGTCACCAGATGTGTTTTGTTTTCCCATGCAGCAGACAAAATTAAGTTTCAATGAGATCCACCTGGAATGGCGGGACCCTGGATGGGGGTTGGGATGGGTCATCATCACATGGGCCAGCCTGGTTAGCATCAGTTCCACAGACAGGGGCAGGAAGTGGCCCCTCGTTTACCCTCTGTCCGACAGGAGCTTCTAATAGACATCTCATTCATTACTGGGATTCCTTACGGATGACCCAAGCCATCACAAGAGTGGGGATGGGAGGTGGGGGGGCAGTGTGTGTGTGTGTGTGTGTGTGTGTGAACTCATGTGATAGGCCAACTTTCTCCTCTGTCGTGTTGACACCAGACCGGAGATAGAGATGTGTAGCGCTTCCTCTGACCTCCATTTTGTCTTTTAGTGGGGGATTACTTTAGTCATGTTCTTCGATTAAAAGCGCATCCTTTATAATCCAATAGTTACACAAAGACGGCACAGACAAACAAACTCTCTCTTCCAGTTGTGAACTTTGAAGCTGATTGATGCATTCACTCTTCTACTGTAATTGATGCATACCATTCTGGCTCTCGTTTCCCTGCTCCTGTCAAGTCTACTAGACATGGAAATAAGCCCAGAACCAAAATAAAATCTCACAGAGAAGTTGTATATGTACAACTAGAATACAGTCTATGGGAAGAGTTTCTCAGATTTATCTAAGATTTGAAAGACTTGAAATTCACAGAGGTATGTTGTCTCGGCTAATATTAAAATGCTATTGACTGGGTACTGGGTTTCCCACAAGGCCTTTCATTGTGGATGGAGGGGTTTCCTGTCACAAGACTGGTGTCCAATGGCACCAGCTACACAGCTACAGAGCCTGCTGACATACCGTTAATGAATGGTTCCGTTTCATTAACATCACAGGAAATCACTATGGCATACAATGGACGGCATGTTAATGTACTAGAGAAGAAATTCTCTGATTTGTTCTGGAAAAAGTTTGAAAAATTGTCAATGGGGATTGTGCATTATTTGATTATTGACGCTCAACTGAGATGGAAACTGTTAACATATATTTGCTACAGACTTAGTTTTGAAATATCTACAATTAACAACAGCCTTTAGCTATAGTGATCTACCTAGCCAACGCACACATTTTCATTACACCAAAGACTACAGTAAACGCTCCATCCCCATCACGATTATATAACATGTGTAATCACTCATGTAACAGAGGAGTTTTTTTTTGTCTCTCTCTATTTCGTCCAACCACCATCATGTAAAACCAAAGTAATGCTCCTGGAATTGGAACCCAACGTGCTGCAGTAGAACCCATCTTAGACACCCTGGTAGTTTACAGCTAAGGTCAAGAGCATCATACAGTACGTTGTCATGGATTGTATAATTCAACAAGAGTGTGATGAGGGCTTGTAGTGTGTGGTGGGGAGTGTGTGTATGCATGTGTGTGTTTCGGGGGGTCAGTGCTTTAGTGGATGTATTTTCATCTCCATTTTGACGCTAGTAGACCCGTCCAACACAACCATCTCACTAGAGAAATCTCCATGATTCCTCCAAACGACCACCCACCTGCCTGCCCACAGACAAGGCAAAACATTCCTCCACTCCAACAAATTCTCCCTAAGTCCTGATACATAAAGATCCCCTTATCTTTGCTCTGTAATTGCTGGCTGTGCTAACAGCAGGTCAATCTTCCAGTTAGCGTGGGCAGGCAGGCAGGCAGGCAGGCAGGCAGGCAGGCAGGCAGGCAGGCAGGCAGGCAGGCAGGCAGGCAGGCAGGCAGGCAGGCAGGCAGGCAGGCAGGCAAGTAACAGACCCATCTCATCTCTGCTCTCTATCAGCACTTGTTGCACCACTTGAACCTACTCCTGAAAGAGAAAAGCCAGATCTTTCATTTGTCCAGTTTGAAACCCCCCTTGACTCCACTTTTCTCCCTGGGTGACATGACAATCCAGCCATTGTACCATCGTACCCCTCCCATTCCCTCCCCGCCCTCCCCTCCCATAGCTGCTATGAGCTATATTACTTTGACCCTGCTCCATCAATCTGCTTCAATTGGATAATGATCTGTAATCACTTTCTTTCAGGGGAGTCTATAAAATGGACCAAGGCTTCTGCTCCTCCTGGGAGACTTCCTTCTGTTCATCCCATGTGATCTAACGCTTCTTCTTTCAGACCATTAAATACCTCTCTCACATGGGCTGCATGCACTCGGCAGCCGGCCCTGGGGATGGTGGGGGTAAGCCTCTGTTGATTTTTCATGCCCCCCCTGCTCTCCAATAGAGAGGGGCTAAGCGGGACAAGGCGGGGCCCGGCAGGGGGGTTCCCTAAACTAAGAGCCCCCGCCAAGTCAAGGGGCCTCCTCCTCCATTGTTGTTGGCCCTTCATTAGGTTGTTTTGTACCCAGGACTTATAATCGATAGAGCCCCCTTACATTGCTTAGTAGAGGGGGAGAAAGATAAAAAGTCTGGCCCCCAGTTCATCCTGATCTGAATGAACCCAGCAGACAGTCAAATTACACAATGAACCATAACTCCTTTACCTCGTTCTTGGACTGTGGTCTACTTCAATTAGTTGTATTTAAGAGAAGATGTGTAATGATCTTGATTTGTTTTTGTTTTTTTAAATATCGGCAAGATGTAAATGAGGGTTTTTAGATAATATCTCAAGAAAATACAGCCAATATTGATAGTGAAATTCAACCACTTTTTGCATATGGGTTTTGTTTTTCCTGGGAAATGACTTAATGCCTGTTACTGTGTTCATAACTACTGTTATCACACGTGCTGATGCGTTCTGGAGGAAGAAAGAACACAAGGCCTGTTTTCACAGCATATTGCACATTTCCATTTTGAAACCCGACACCGGCGCAGTTGAATGAACAGTTATGGATTGTGTGGTTGTGCTCCTTTTTGGACGGACTGGGGCACGCTGTGCGTTGGTAATGTAAAATACATGTGCACATTAACTCAGTTAAACATGGGAGCAGATTGACTGCGATTTAAAACCTCTATCAATTCAGCATGAGCTTTTTTCTAAACACGTCGGCACTCTGGAATATACAGAAAAAGCCTTGTGAAGTGTAGATAAGACCATACAATACGTTGATGAATGGAATCCATTTTGTCCCCCTCTCTATCCCCCACTCTGCTAGACGATGGACCATCCACTTGTATAGCATTATCCCTATCCATTCTTCTGCAAGTTTAGGGCCTTTACACTTGGAACATATGTCTATTGAAAGGGTGGCGCCATGCAAGGCAAGGCACAGATGGAGTCAGCCTCCTCGTCAATGGGTGGACAATGGGGAATGGGAATCAAAGTTAAAGGGGTGTGCATCCAACTCCATTTAGCCAACACAAAAGGTGCTTGTAGGAGGCGAGCTGAGGCGGGGGAACATGTCACAGGCGATAAAACGGTGTCCTCAGCTGGCCACTCCGTCACCGGTGCGATAGAGACACACCGACACGAGGCTAGACAGTTGCTCCTCTCACAAGGAATAGGCCCCTCTAACCCTAGCCCTAACCTTAACCCTGATCCTAACCCGAAACGTGTTCCTCAATAAGCACACAAGGAGTGGATTTGCTCTTCATATGTTAAAATATGTTATAATAGGGATATTCAACCATTGTGGTTCTATGTCAACTAAGCTGACATATTAGTTACGTCACATCTATTTTAGTAGTGGTAGCTGCTGTGATTACAGCCATTGTGGTTCTATGTCAACTAAGCTGACATATTAGTTACGTCACATCTATTTTAGTAGTGGTAGCTGCTGTGATTACAGCCATTGTCTTGTTGCCGTGACACTGCGCAGCCAAAAACAGTTCATTTTCACAATTTTTACAAGATGCTTTAGCCTTGTGCCGTATCCATGGTGACCTGTTGTTGATACATTAATTAATAGAGGAAGTGAATAAAACCCAGAAGAGGAATGTCAAAATTCACATCCTGTTGTAGTGGCAGATGCTTGCTTTGAACGTCGCACTAAGGAGACTTATAAAACAGTGTGCATTGGTTAGAGACTAGTGATTTCACTCTCATTAAAAATAACAACGCCTCATGTGCTCATGTTGACTACTACTTCTACCAAGCCCCTGTTACAACTGTTGGTCAACTTCTACCAAGCCACTGTGCCAACTGTTGGTCAACTTCTACCAAGCCCCTGTTACAACTGTTGGTCAACTTCTACCAAGCCCCTGTTACAACTGTTGGTCAACTTCTACCAAGCCCCTGTTACAACTGTTGGTCAACTTCTACCAAGCCCCTGTTACAACTGTTGGTCAACTTCTACCAAGCCCCTGTGCCAACTGTTAGTCAACTTCTACCAAGCCCCTGTTACAACTGTTGGTCAACTTCTACCAAGCCCCTGTTACAACTGTTGGTCAACTTCTACCAAGCCCCTGTTACAACTGTTGGTCAACTTCTACCAAGCCCCTGTTACAACTGTTGGTCAACTTCTACCAAGCCCCTGTTACAACTGTTGGTCAACTTCTACCAAGCCCCTGTTACAACTGTTAGTCAACTTCTACCAAGCCCCTGTTACAACTGTTAGTCAACTTCTACCAAGCCCCTGTTACAACTGTTAGTCAACTTCTACCAAGCCCCTGTTACAACTGTTAGTCAACTTCTACCAAGCCCCTGTTACAACTGTTAGTCAACTTCTACCAAGCCATTGTTACAACTGTTAGTCAACTTCTACCAAGCCCCTGTTACAACTGTTGGTCAACCTCCACCAAGCCCCTGTTACAACTGTTGGTCAACTTCTACCAAGCCACTGTGCCAACTGTTGGTCAACTTCTACCAAGCCCCTGTTACAACTGTTGGTCAACTTCTACCAAGCCACTGTTACAACTGTTGGTCAACTTCTACCAAGCCCCTGTTACAACTGTTAGTCAACTTCTACCAAGCCACTGTGCCAACTGTTGGTCAACTTCTACCAAGCCCCTGTTACAACTGTTAGTCAACTTCTACCAAGCCCCTGTTACAACTGTTAGTCAACTTCTACCAAGCCACTGTGCCAACTCTTAGTCAACATACACCAAGCCCCTGTTACAACTGTTAATCAACTTCTACCAAGCCCCTGTTACAACTGTTAGTCAACTTCTACCAAGCCACTGTGCCAACTGTTAGTCAACATACACCAAGCCCCTGTTACAACTGTTGGTCAACTTCTACCAAGCCCCTGTTACAACTGTTGGTCAACTTCTACCAAGCCATTGTTACAACTTTGAAATGGCGTTTATAATGTGTAATGTGTAACCTGGTCTAGGTTCTAGTTTGACACGCACACTCATATTGAGTTACCCCGGTGTCTAAATTACTATTATTAATGACTATGCCTGCTGAAAGATGGCTAAGTATATTGAGTCCTGAGACGACCCCTGACCCGACGACATCACCACCTGCAGGGCAGCTCCAACCTCCCCTCCAGAATCTCCTATCTTACGAACTATCCATTTCCTTTTTTTAACCCCACAGTGAAGCTGTCACGTCAGTAACCCTCCAGTTTTACAACTGTGTACATCTCTCCAACCAATTTGCTTCAGTTGCCATCACTCCCTCCCCTCCTGCCTCTGCCCATCCAGGGGTGAGGCGAGCCTGGCGAGGTGTAATGAACAGTGACATCACATCACCACTAACGCATGGACACATAGCTACAGTAGAGTCGTGTGTGGCCCGTTCCTTCAGCCTTCATCCCAAACCAAAGGTCTCCTCCTATCATTATTTCTCTTATTCTATATCTCTCTCCCTCAACCAAGTTCTTTCACTTGGGCTTCAGCACACATTGCTGATTTAGGTGAGCCAAATTAGAGCCCCCCCATCCTCTTTCTTCTTCAGTCCACAGCGCAAAAGCTTAGCCCATGTGCTCTGGCTTTTTCCCCCCTACATGTGAGTCCAATTATAAGGCAAAGCAGTTGTACCGGAGGAGGACTACATCCTGTCACATCCGTGCTCTGGAAGTCTTCCGCCTCACCGGTTCCCATGGCTACTGTTTCCATAAGAAAATAGATCCACTGGAAGCCAATTGAAGCCAATTGACGTCCCCTGGACAACATGAAGCATGAGAAGGGGCTGGTAACGAAACAGCATGTGATTATGGTAATGTAAGGCCGTGATGATGATTACACATTGTGCATTAGAGAGAATTAGAATACATTAGTAAACATTTCTTCCAAATGAATATGCCTTTACCAGCTACCGTGAGGAGTGGAGAGATAGTTAAGGGTTCAATTCAACCTGTATCGCTGAAGTTCAGTGTTACAACGTAATTGAAATTTGAAGGCAATGTTTCAGCATTAGTGGACACACACACACACACACACACACACACACACACACACTGTCAGCTCTCTCGCCCAAGCCTCGGTCCAATCCTCCCCCATTTGATTTAACCTTTATTTAACCAGGCTTGTCAATTAAGAACAAATTCTTATTTACAACGAGGGCCTGGCAAGAGGCAAAAGGCCTCCTGTGGCGACGTGGGCTGGGATTAAAAATGAAATAAAAACTATGTAAGACAAAATGAACAACACAGACTGAAGACATTGGCAACAACACAAATACAACAGCAAACAAACTGTGTGTGTGAAGTAAAACAACAAGCTTCCCTTCAGCGACTATCAATCCATGCTCTCATCCTAAATGACATCTCCCTTAACAAATTAGGGCTAATGCAATTACCATCAGCATGTTTTTACACGGGCCAGCCTGCACCTTGATTACCCAGCATGCCACTCTGCACCTGGACAACGCAGCAGAACTGTGTGGACTGTAATGAAAGAGGTTCACCATGTGGTCCTGGTCAAGGCCCAAGCTCTGACCACGACCAACTGTTCACTGTACTTACACAGCTAATGGAATGGACCAGGAAGATTAGAATAAGATTACGTTGACACTGTTGTACATTTTCCTCCCGTGACAACAACCACAAATGGCAGGCCTAAATCTCATAATTTTCCACTTGAGCCAGGAATTGAGTGGAGCACATTATTATGACATGTACCGTCCATATTTGGCTGGCGATCACAGCGTTGTGCAGCACAGAAATCTCATTAGATGCTGTCCTCCCTAACTGAGACCAATATGACCCCTCTCTCTCTCTCTCTCTCTCTCTCTCTCTCTCTCTCTCTCTCTCTCTAGCAGCCAGCTCTCTTTCCTCCTCCTCCTTTTCCCCCCTATTCCTGTTCACCCATTTCCAAACTGACACCAGATGGTGTTTTAATAAAGTCCAGTAGGAATATGACTGTGAGTAAACAACACAACACATGCCAGCTCAGTAATTGCTGGGCACTATTACCACCCCTGTGCCTGGCGAAGCCTAGGAGAGGGAGAGGGAGGGAAGGACAGATATATATGGAAGGAGGGAGAGATGGATGGAGGGAGGTAGAGACGTACACCTAGCGGCTGGAGCCAAAAGAGCGCAGCTGCTTCAGGAGCAGGGAGGGCCAGGACTGGTTGTGCTGGGCCTGGGCTTGGCTGAGCTTGGGCTTCAGGCTCCAGGCCCACTGCTCGACCTCCACCCAGGCCACAGCCTCCACCACTGCAGGGCCAACTCAGAACCAGGCCACAGCCTCCCTGCAGTGGTGGAGGTTGTGCCGGGCCTGGGCTTGGCTGAGCTTGGGCTTCAGGCTCCAGGCCCATTGCTCGACCTCCACCCAGGCCACAGCATCCACCACTGCAGTGCCAACTCAGAACCAGGCCACAGCCTCCACCACTGTAGGGCCAACTCAGAACCAGGCCACAGCATCCACCACTGTAGGGCCAACTCAGAACCAGGCCCAGGCCACAGCCTCCACCACTGTAGGGCCAACTCAGAACCAGGCCCAAGCCACAGCCTCCACCATGGCAGGGACAACTCAGAACCAGGCCCAGGCCACAGCCTACACCACTGCAGGGCCAACTCAGAACCGGGCCACAGCCTCCACCACTGCAGGGCCAACTCAGAACCAGGCCACCGCCTCCACCACTGCAGGGCCAACTCAGAACCAGGTCCAAGCCACAGTCTCCACCACTGCAGGGCCAACTCAGAACCAGGCCCAAGCCACAGCCTCCACCACTGCAGGGCAAATTCAGAACTGGGCCCAAGCCACAGCCTCTTCCACTGCAGGGCCAACTCAGAACCAGGCCCAAGCCATAGCCTCCTCCACTGCAGGGCCAACTCAGAACCAGGTCCAAGCCACAGCCTCCACCACTGCAGGGCCAACTCAGAACCAGGCCCAAGCCACAGCCTCCACCACTGCAGGCAAACTCAGAACCGGGCCCAAGCCACAGCCTCCACCACTGCAGGGCCAACTCAGAACCGGGCCCAAGCCACAGCCTCCACCACTGCAGGGCAACTCAGAACCAGGCCACAGCCTCCACCACTGCAGGGCCAACTCAGAACCATGCCCAAGCCACAGCCTCCACCACTGCAGGGCAACTCAGAACCAGGCCCACAGCCTCCACCACTGCAGGGCCAACTCAGAACCAGGCCCAAGCCACAGCCTCCACCACGGCAGGGCCAACTCAGAACCAGGCCACAGCCTCCACCACTGCAGGGCCAACTCAGAACCAGGCCCAAGCCACAGCCTCCACCACTGCAGGGCCAACTCAGAACCAGGCCCAAGCCACAGCTTCCACCACTGCAGGGCCAACTCAGAACCAGGCCCAAACCACAGCCTTCACCACTGCAGGGCCAACTCAGAAGTGGTGAGGAGACAGAGACTACTGACAACTGGTTCAGCTACTCTCCCTTACTTTCTTTGTCTTTCCATGGATTGGTTTTACTCTACCTCTCTCTTTTCTCTGTTCTTTCTACAGTGGGGCAAAAAAGTATTTAGTCAGCCACCAATTGTGCAAGTTCTCCCACTTAAAAAGATGAGAGAGGCCTGTAATTTTCATCATAGGTACACTTCAACTATGACAGACAAAATGAGAAGAAAAAAAATCCAGAAAATCACATTTATAGTAATTTAATTTGAATTTGGCGCTCTGCAATTTCACCAGATGTTGTCGAGGTGGGATGCTAGCCACTGGTCCATAAGAAGTTTTAACAAGGAATTTGTGGAGTGGTTGAAAAAGAAGTTTTAATTACTCCAACCTAAGTTTATGTCAACTTCTGACTTCAACTGTATCTCAACTGTATCTCTACATATATATCTCGTATATATCTCTCTCTATCGTATATCTCTATCTCTACAGTATATCTCTCTCTATCTCTACAGTATATCTCTACAGTATATCTCTCTCTCTCTGCATTATGTCTTTAGCTCTACATTATATCTCTACCTCTACAGTATATCCCTATCTCTACAGTATATCTCTATCTCTACAGTATATCTCTATCTCTACAGTATGTCTCTATAGTATATCTCTCTCTCTATCTCTGCAGTATATCTCTATCTCTACAGTATGTCTCTACAGTATATCTCTATCTCTACAGTATATCTCTATCTCTACAGTATGTCTCTACAGTATATCTCTATCTCTACAGTATATCTCTATCTCTACAGTATATCTCTGTCTCTACAGTATGTCTCTATAGTATATCTCTATTTCTCTCTCTGCATTATGTCTTTAGCTCTACATTATATCTCTACCTCTACAGTATATCCCTATCTCTACAGTATATCTCTATCTCTACAGTATGTCTCTATAGTATATCTCTATCTCTATCTCTACAGTATATCTCTATCTCTACAGTATGTCTCTACAGTATATCTCTATTTCTCTCTCTGCATTATGTCTTTAGCTCTACATTATATCTCTACCTCTACAGTATATCCCTATCTCTACAGTATATCTCTATCTCTACAGTATATCTCTATTTCTCTCTCTGCATTATGTCTTTAGCTCTACATTATATCTCTACCTCTACAGTATATCTCTATCTCTACAGTACATGTCTCTATAGTATATCTCTACAGTATATCTCTATCTCTACAGTATATGTCTCTATAGTATATCTCTATCTCTACAGTATATGTCTCTATAGTATATCCCTACAGTATGTCTCTATCTCAACAGTACATGTCTCTATAGTATATCTCTATGTCTACAGTATATGTCTCTATAGTATATCTCTACAGTATATCTCTATCTCTACAGTATATGTCTCTATAGTATATCTCTATCTCTACAGTATATGTCTCTATAGTATATCCCTACAGTATGTCTCTATCTCAACAGTATATCTCTACCGTATATCTCTATCTCTACAGTATATGTCTCTATAGTATATCTCTATCTCTACAGTATATGTCTCTATAGTATATCTCTATCTCTACAGTATATGTCTCTATAGTATATCCCTACAGTATGTCTCTATCTCAACAGTATATCTCTACCGTATATCTCTATGTCTACAGTATATCTCTATCTCTACAGTATATGTCTCTATAGTATATCTCTATCTCTACAGTATATGTCTCTATAGTATATCTCTATCTCTACAGTATATGTCTCTATAGTATATCTCTATCTCTACAGTATATGTCTCTATAGTATATCCCTACAGTATGTCTCTATCTCTACAGTATATGTCTCTATAGTATATCCCTACAGTATGTCTCTATCTCTACAGTATATGTCTCTATAGTATATCTCTATCTCTACAGTATATGTCTCTATAGTATATCCCTACAGTATGTCTCTATCTCAACAGTATATCTCTACCGTATATCTCTATGTCTTCAGTATATCTCGATCTCTACAGTATATATTTTTTCTTTGTCTTTCTTTCTCTCTCTCAGTCAAAGATGTGCATGCACGCACACACACAAACACACACACAGTTTACTGATGTAATTTTTGAAGAGCAGGAGGTCCGGCGATTGAGGAGCAGGTCTCATGTTCATCATCACACCTCCGGCTCCGCTCTTCTCTCTTCCAGGAAGCATTGTGGAGGTTGCCATGCCTCCCGTGTGCTGTTAACACACCTTGCAATTTGATCCCTTTGAAGGGCCTTCATCACATAATGGTATAGTCCTTACATGTTGGAGTAGGGTCTTCCCATCCCAGGAAGCATCATTAACCTTGTCGCCTAGAGGAATATCAACCAGAAGAAGAACATCATCCCCTAGCAGCATTCACTCACTGACAGACACCGAGATCCGCCATGACATCACCACACACTTGTCGGGTTTTGATGTGATATTACCCGTTTAAAAGTACACACATCTGTGAATTATTAAACAGATGCAACGTATTTAGAATGTTACACAAGCACACGTAGGAGATATCAAAACATTAACAGGGACATTTATTCTGGCACATTGAACTTGTTTCAATTATTATGTGAGTTACTATAACAATTAAGCGTATTGTCTCACATAATACATTTTAAAAAACAGTACTGTCTTCTTGCTTGGAGCAGAGGGAAAGCCTTTTAGAGTGTAGGCCAGCCAAGTTAGCTCTTATCACAGACAATTGATGACAACTACTTTTCAACACAGGTAAAATGACCTTCAAGTTCACCATGAATATGAATTTTAGATGATTCTTAACCTATTTGAATGCTAATTGAAGGCACAGGGTTTTTACAATTCTCTAATTAGGAGCCGTGGTCGGACATTAGAGGTGCTTCTCATCAACCTAATCATGAGGACTTTATAAATTATGCAGCGAAGCAGTGGTTTGGAAAATTCCTTTCTCCAAAAACTTTTCCCAGGAGTAATTATAGTGATGAATTCCACGCCGTTTGGACACTGACATTAATTCCCAGACATGTGAGGTTCACCTCTCTCTCAGACTCTGATTCCCGAATTACCCGGCACTTGGAATGATGGTTTTAGTGTAAAATTGTCCTGAATTTTCTACATGGATGATCGTCGGCAGGAACAAAGTTATGAGCATCCTAATCCATCTGGAACTTAGCAAACAGGCCACCCGAGGCCATTATCCAAATAAAATATCAAAACACTGTATGACAGGTTTGCTGATAAGCACAAACAACAGTTCGTGTTGAAACACAACTTCTCTTTTGACATCTTGAACCTCTTGCCAACCCCTTTCTTCTCAAATACTTGTGGGCCTGGAGAATTCACCCCAATCCCTCCAGGCAGAGAGAGTTTAACAGCAACAGCAGCAAGTCTGAGAGACTGAAATATGAGGCAAAAGCCTCCCTCTCCTTTCCTTTCCTTACATCCAGCTACGTCTAGTACACATCTACACCATACAGATGATCTCAGCAGGCCCGCCATGGTTTTAAGCAAGTCCACTTTCAGCTCCGGCGATGGGCTCCCAGCCTTCCATACTCTGTCAGAAGGTCCTTAAAGAAGAAGTTTGCCAGCAGGTTTAGGGCCACACCATCAATCTCGAGTGGCTGAAAACGGGAGAGAGGGTAGCAGAGGGGGCTGAGATGGAGGAACGAGGTGGCAGTCTAAGTGGGTCACAGGCCTCGGACCGAAGCGAAGGCAGCTGCCCCCTCGGAGGAGAGCGTCTTCCCAAGCAGAGCGAACACAGAGTGACAGTTGGTCGGGGACGTTGGAGAGCTATGCCTGCTGCTGACTACAGTGGCTTCACACATCGGACCCATTGTGGCCCTAGATATGCACAGGTCAGCTAAAAGTTGGCTAAGGAACTTGGATTGTTTCACGAACTGAGGGAGCACAGGAGCAGGAGCATCATTATAAACCTACATGTTAACGTTTACGCAGTGTTTCCAGGTACTCCATTTCAAATGTTGATTAAAAAACATGCTTTCATTGCCCTTCATTGCTGATAGACAGCAATGCTATTTTAGCCCTTGAACAGGATATTTGAAAACATATTTTTAGACCATAAACTGACGACGCTGAGTATATCAAATATATCAAATCATTGTGAGTCACTGTCACGAGAATTTTCAATCCCAATGATATTAACTAACAATCAATAGCTCTGACCAATCCCCGAGGTTTGTAAGACCATGGGTATAATAATAATTAGTCAAAGACTCAGCTTATGCAAAAGGTTTGTACACTTTATTCAGAGAATGTTCTAAAGTCAAGAATACAAAGACTTCCATTTTATAGCTGCGCACATACTTCCACACAAACAGTAGATCTCCTACGCACATACATACACACACAAATAGTAGGTATCCTACGCACATACTTCCACACAAACAGTAGATCTCCTACGCACATACATACACACACAAATAGTAGGTATCCTACGCACATACTTCCACACATACAGTAGATCTCCTACGCACATACATACACACACAAATAGTAGGTATCCTACGCACATACTTCCACACAAACAGTAGATCTCCTACGCACATACATACACACACAAATAGTAGGTATCCTACGCACATACTTCCACACAAACAGTAGATCTCCTACGCACATACATACACACACAAATAGTAGGTATCCTACGCACATACTTCCACACAAACAGTAGATCTCCTACGCACATACATACACACACAAATAGTAGGTATCCTACGCACATACTTCCACACAAACAGTAGATCTCCTACGCACATACATACACACACAAATAGTAGGTATCCTACGCACATACTTCCACACATACAGTAGATCTCCTACGCACATACATACACACACAAATAGTAGGTATCCTACGCACATACTTCCACACATACAGTAGATCTCCTACGCACATACATACACACACAAATAGTAGGTATCCTACGCACATACTTCCACACAAACAGTAGATCTCCTACGCACATACATACACACACAAATAGTAGGTATCCTACGCACATACTGTCCTGCTACCCAGCCGACAAAGATTATGGGAGTCCGTGAGAATCACTCCCCGTCCTCCCTCAAGATGGGGGACCCTGGGAAGTACTCTCAGTGGCCCCCAGCCAAGGTCGGCTGTCACGATATGACCTTAGTTCCTTTGTTTTGTCTTTGTTTTTGTATGGTCAGGGTGTGTCATTAGAATAATCTCATGATTCTAATCAATTTCATACAATCATATGGTTTCAGGATGGAATATTCTAATCATTCATATGAACATATAAATCCCATTAAACAGTCACTAGGAAGAAAATAAAATAAAGAAAGGGATGCTGATTTTCCTCACCAGTGCAACTCCAACGAGAGTCTTCCATTGTTGTGATCGTCGTATGGAATGGACCAAACACTGAACAAAATCAACAAACGAAACGTGAAGCTATACAAACTAGTGTTGACAGGCAACTAAACATAGACCAGGTCCCATGAAACACAAAGGGGAAATTGTTGCCTAAATATGATCCCCAATCAGAGACAACGATAAACAGCTGTCTCGGATTGGGAACCATATCAGGCCAACATAGAAATACAAAAACCCTAGATGACAAAAACACTAGACATACAACAACTAGAGTACCCACCCATGTCACACCCTGACCTAACCAAAATATATAGAAAACAGAGATATCTAAGATCAGAGTGTGACCCCCCCTAGAGGCCCCGGACTGGAGACCATCGCTGGAGACCCCGGACTGGGGACCATCGCTGGAGACCCCGGACTGTGGACCCCGGACTGTGGACCGTCGTTGGAGATTCCGTACTGTATACCGTCATTGGAGGTTCCGGACTGGGAACTGTCGTTGGAGGTTCCGGACTGTATACCGTCATTGGAGGTTCCGGACTGTGGACCATCGCTGGAGGTTCCGGACTGTATACCGTCATTGGAGGTTCCGGACTGTGGACCGTCATTGGAGGTTCCGGACTGGGAACTGTCACCGGAAGCTCTGGACTGGGAACTGTCGCCGGAAGCTCTGGACTGTGGAAGCGCACTGGAGGTCTGATGCATGGGACCGGTATAGGTGGTACCGGGCTGATGACACGCACCTCAGGGCGAGTGCGGAGAGGAGGCACAGGACATACTGGACTGTGGAGGCGCACTGGAGACCTGATGCATGTGACCGGTACAGGTGGCACCGGGCTGATGACACGCACCTCAGGGCGAGTGCGGGGAGGAGGCACAGGACGTACTGGACTGTGGAAGCGCATTGGAGACCTGGAGCGTAGAGATGGCACAATGCGTCCTGGCTGGATGCTCACTTTGGCTCGATACATGCGGGGCGCTGGCACAAGACGCACTGAGCTGTGAAGGCGTACTGGCGATACAGTACATAGAGCCGGCGCAGGATATCCTGGTCCAAAGAGGTGTACTGGAGACCAGGTGCGCTGAGCCGGCACAACCCGTCCTGGCTTGATGCCCACTCTAGCGCGGCAAATGTGGGGAGCTGGAATAGAGCGCACCGGGCTATGAATGCTCACTGGAGACATCATGCACATCACTGCATAACACGGTGCCTGACCAGTCACACGCTCCCCACGGTAAGCACGGGGAGTTGGCTCAGGTCTAAACCCTACCTCCGCCAATCTCCCCGTTCCTCGCCGTTCCTCTTTCACTGCCTCCGCCTGCTTCCATGGCAGGGCCTTGTCCCCTGCCATTACCTCCTCCCAGGTCCAGGATGTCCTCCACTCACTTTTCTCCCGGGCCCAGGATCCCTGCTCCTCTTGAACACTCTGCTTGGTCCGTTGGTGGTGGGATCTTCTGTCACGATCGTTGTATGGAATGGACCAAGGCGCAGCGGGGTATGCGTACATTCTCTTTTAATGAATGAATGAACACTGAACTAAAACAACAAAATCAACAAACGAACCGTAAAGCTATACAAACTAGTGCTGACAGGCAACTAAACATAGACAAGATCCAACAAAACACAAAGGGGAAATGGCTGCCTAAATATGATCCCCAATCAGAGACAACGATAAACAGCTGTCTCGGATTGGGAACCATATCAGGCCAACATAGAAATACAAAAACCCTAGATGACAAAAACCCTAGACATACAACAACTAGAATACCCACCATAGTCACACCCTGACCTAACCATAATATATAGAAAAACAGAGATATCTAAGGCCAGGGCGTGACATCCATATTACAGCAACATATACTGTATCTCGTTTTCTAAATTAAAGGAAATACACATGTTGTTGACAAGTGGGTGAGAAATATGTAAATGCCTTAAAACATTTATTTTACAAATTTCATGGGTCCCTTTTGAAAAATGAATTTCCTTCTGACCTGTTACAAATGGAGACACTAACATGGGTAGGATGCAAGTTCAATTTCACTTGTGATTTATCAAATTTTCCTCTGAAACTACAGTGAACAGAGCATGGTTCCCAAAACAACAACTTGATTTTCTGGGACAAGTGGTATGGAAAAGTGAGATTTAATGAGGTATTTTCAATGGAAAGGTGATGAAATGGATGTGAATTGGTAAGTCATGTATGTTATACTGTGTCTAGAAATACTGTAAGAAGATGTAAACAATAGTACAATATTGTAATTACCTATTGAGATACGTTATCTATTCATTCATAATCAGTTTAGGGGTAATGACTATGCATATGTTATTTGTAAGAAGGTCATAGTCTTCAACCATGGTGCCGATATAGATGGACGCCTCGCTTCAGGTCCTTAGGAAACTTTACAGTTTTTTGTTTTTTAATGTATTATTTCTTACATTGTTAGCCCAGAAAATCTCAAGTGTTATTGCATACAGCTGGGAAGAACTATTGGATATAAAAGTGATGTCAATTTACCAACATTACGACCAGTGTCACATTCTGACCTTAGTTCCTTTTTATGTCTTTGTGTTAGGTTGGTCCAGGCGTGAGTTGGGGTGGGTAGTTTATGTTCTTTTTTCTATGTTATATTTTTATATGTTTGGCCTAGTATGGTTCTCAATCAGAGGCAGGTGTCGTTCATTGTCTCTGATTGAGAATCAATCAGCCTGTTTTCCCCATTTTGGTTGTGGTTGTTTAATTTCTGTTTAGTGTCTGTTCACCTGGCAGAACTGTTTCGTTTTCTCTTCGTTATTATTTTGTGTAGTGTTCAGTTTGTTCAATTAAAACATGACGAACATTTACCACGCTGTATTTTGGTCCTCCTCTCCTCTTTGTTTCGGACCTCCACCCTGGACATGGGCTCTTATCCCAGAGGCCGACCCAAAACAACGAGGTCGCCGCAGGAGAGGCAGACGGAACGGCTTACTGGTCAGACTCAGATGGCGGGCACACCATCCACCGCTTCCGAGCATATTACTCACCAATGTCCAATCTCTAGATAACAAGGTGGACGAAATAAGGGCACGAGTTGCCCTCCAGAGAGACATCAGAGATTGTAACATTCTGTTTCACTTAATGCAACCGCTGTGTCAGATTTCAAAAAATGTTTATGGAAAAGCAACACATGCAATAATCAGAGACAGAGCTCAGAACAGAAGCCAAATTAGCCGCCATGTTGGAGTCAACAGAAACCAGAAAATAGATGATAAATGTTTCCTTACCTTTGATGAACTTCATCAGAATGCAGTCCTAGGAATCCCAGGTCCACAATAAATGCTTGATTTGTTCGAAAATGTCCGTTATTTATGTCCAATTAGCTACTTTGGTTAGCGCGTTTGATAAACAATTCCAAAGTCACAAAGCGCGTCCACTATAACGTGACGAAATGTCCAAAAGTTCCGTAACAGTCAGTAGAAACATGTCAAACGATGTATTGAATCAATCTTTAGAATGTTGTTTACATATATCTTGAATAACGTTCCAACCGGAGAAATAGAATGACTTCAAATTAGCGGTGGAACGCAGGTGCTTCCCCTGTGAATGCGCATAGAGAATGCATGGTCAACTCGTGGCAGTGGTGACTATTTCCTGTGTCATTCAACCCCCCTTCACATTAGAGTCATCAGACAAAGTTAAATTGACTGTTGACATCTAGTGGAAGGCGTAGGAAGTGAAAACTCATCCATATCTCGCTGTAATTTCAATGAGAGCTTGGTTGAAGATCTGCCACCCCCAGAAATAAAAAAAACAGGAAGTGGAATTTCTCAGGTTTTTGTCTGCTATATGAGTTCTGTTATACTCACAGACATAATTCAAACAGTTTTAGAAACTTCAGAGTGTTTTCTATCCAATACTAATAATAATATGCATTTATTAGTAACAGAGACTGAGGAGCTGGTCGTTTACAATGGGGACCTTTTCATCCAAGCTGCTCAATACTGTCCCTGCAGCCATAAAAAGTTAAACATGGCTCACTCGGGATATGTTGTCAGAGTCGGTACAGCCACCCGGTTTCTTCATGCATAGCGCCGACAGAAGCAAACATCTCTCTGGTAAGAAGAAGAGCGGGTGTGCATGCTTTATGATTAACGACTCATGGCGTAATCACAACAACATACAGGAACTCAAGTCCACCTGACCTAGAATTCCTTACAATCAAATGCCGACCACATTATCATCCAAGAGAATTCTCTTCGATTATATTCACAGCCGTGTATATCCCCCCCAAGCAGATACCACTTTGGCCTTGAAAGAACTTCACTGGACTCTATGTAAACTGGAAAACATACTTCCTTAGGCTGCATTTACTGTAGCTGGGGATTTTAACAAAGCTAACCTGAGAACAAGACGTCCTAAATTCAATCAGCATATCGAATGCATGACACGAGCTGGTAGCATTCTGGATCATTGCTACTCTAACTTCCGTTATGTTTACAAAGCCCTCCCCCGCCCTGCCTTCGACAAATCTGACCATGACTCCGTTTTGTTGCTCCCAGCCTATAGACAGAACCTAAAACAGGAAACGCCCGGCCCGTGTTCAGGTCTATCCAACGCTGGTCTGACTAGTCAGATTCCACGATTCAAGATTTTTTCGATCATGATATGTTCCAGATAGCCTCAGACAATAACATTGATGTATACGCTGACTCTGTGAGCAAGTTTATTAGCAAGTGCATCAGAGATGTCGTACCCACTGTGACTATTAAAACCTTTCTCAACCAGAAACCGTGGATCGATGGCAGCATTTGCGCAAAACTGAAAGCGCGAACCATCGCTTTTAATCATGGCAAGGTGACTGGAAACATGACTGAATACAAACAGTGTAGCTATTCCCTCCGCAAGGCAATCAAACAAGCAAAACGTTAGTATAGAGACAAAGTAGAGTTGCAATTCAACGGCTCAAACATGAGAAGTATGTGGCAGGGTCTACAGTCAATCACGGATTACAAAAAGAAAACCAGCCCCGTCGCGGACATCAATGTCTTGCTCCCAGACAAATTAAACAACTTCTTTGCTTGCTTTGAGGACAATACAATGCCACTG
>NC_056444.1:10353162-10373162 GCF_018296145.1 Oncorhynchus tshawytscha
TAAGTCACCCAAATACAAATAAACAGAAGGGCGCAGGATGCTTACTCACAGCTCAATATTTTATGACCAAATTTACCACATAATGAAATGAACCAAGGCACATTTCATTAGGAGTGAAAACTCGCTTCGTCCACTTACGAAAATAAAGTTGCTGTCGGGGTTTATTTTCTCCAAGGGAAGAGAAAAGTGACAAGCTTTCAGCGAAAGGGAGGTTAGAGGTGACGTTAGATAATTACAGACCTCCATCATGGAGGTGAGCTGCCAAGCAAATGTTGACTTACGACGTACACTTTGAACTCGCTAATCCCCGCTTTCGGAAGACATGAAAATGTAGCCGCCTTTTTCCGTAGGCTAAAATGTCTCAAACAAAAGAGAAGGAGACAACTGAATGTCAGTGGTAGGTAGGCTACAGTATTGTGTTGTGTCATTCCAAACACTTACACTAAAGTCAAAACTTCCACAATGATAGGATAGAATAATTATTGCTAATCCTGTAACACATTTGAAATGACTGTGGAAAAGGGATTTTCCTCCAATACATTTCAAAGTATCTATTATTTTGTCATGACGGATTTGTATTGGAGGCCGAGGTGGATCCTCGGTAACAAACAGAACGAAAAATAAGAAAAATAAACAGAAAATTCTGTGTGAACAAAGTGGCCACCAAAACAATAACTCTCCATCCATATTATTTTCTTTGATACCAAAGTATTGGTGACTCCCAGGGGGAATTTGGAGGACAGACTGATTTCCTAGTCCCACATTGGAACGCACTCAATGCTGATGTCAAAAAGCACACACACACATGCACACACGCACACACACACACATTCACACACACTCAGACACATTCACACACACTCACACACGTTCACACACACTCACACACACACACACACATGCACACACGCACACACACACACATTCACACACACTCACACACACTCACACACATTCACACACACTCACACACACTCACACACATTCACACACACTCACACACACTTGGGGTTTTGGTGGTGGTATCACACACACTCACACACACTCACACACACACACACACACACACACACATTCACACACACACACACACACACTCACACACACTCACACACACTCACACACACTGACACACACTCACACACGTTCACACACACACACACATTCACACACACACACACACACTCACACACACTCACACACACTCACACACACTCACACACACACACACACACACACACACACACACACATTCACACACACTCACACACACTCACACACATTCACACACACTCACACACGTTCACACACACACACACACACATTCACACACACACACACACATTCACACACACACACACACACACACACTCACACACACACACACACACACACACACACACACACACACTCACACACACTCACACACACTCACACACACACACACACTCACACACACTCACACACACTCACACACACTCACACACACTCACACACATTCACACACACTCACACACGTTCACACACACACACACACATTCACACACACTCACACACACTCACACACATTCACACACACTCACACACGTTCACACACACACACACACATTCACACACACACACACATTCACACACACACACACACACACACACACACACACACACACACACTCACACACACACACACACTCACACACACTCACACACACACACACACACACACACACACACACACTCACACACACTCACACACACACTCACACACACACACACACACACACACACACACACACACACACACACACACACACACACACACACACACACACACACACACACACACACACACACACACACACACACATCACACACACACACACACGTTCACACACACGTCTGTGCCCTACTTTCTGTGTTTCAATAGAGCAATCTCCTTGAATTGATGACCAAATCAATATGAAACCACTAAAACTGATTATATTGGTACATAACATGTTATGGGTAAGTTTTAATTCAACCTAATTGTGTTCACAACATATTGAATTGACACGTGCAGTGGAAACAGACAGTAATTACAATAAGTGGAGAGAGAGAGAGACAGAGAGGGAAAGAGAGTAAGGGAGAGAGAGAAAGAGAGGGTGTGAGAGAGAGAGAGACAGGGATGAGAGAGAGAGAGAAAGAGAGAGTGAGAGAGAGAGAGCGAGAGAGAGAGAGAGAGAGAGAGAGAGAGAGAGAGAGAGAGAGAGAGAGAAGAATTGAGATGTAGGGATAAACCATTTCTCCAATATTTTTGGCTCTATAATAAAGAACAAAAAGCAAAAACAAATACATAATCATCCTCCTCAGCTCTGGCATCTTCCCCAACATTTGGAACCAAGGACTGATCCCTCCTAATCCATAAAATTGGGGAAAATGTGGCCCCAATACCTACCGTGGGATGTGCGTCAACAGCAACCGTTGGAAAATCCTCTGCATTATCATTAACAGCAGACTCGTACATTTCCTCAGTGAAAACAATGTACTGAGAAAATGTCAAATTGGATTTTTACCAAATTACCGTATGACAGAACACGTATTCACCCTGCACACACTAATTGACCAAAAAAAAAAACTAAGGCAAAGTCGTTGATTGTTTGTTGATTTAAAAAATGCTTTTGATTCAATTTGGCATGGGGGTCTGCTATACAAATTGATGGAAAGTGGTGATGGGCGAAAAAAATATGACACACATTTCTTTCCACAGGGCCGTGGGGTGAGAGAGGGATGTAGCTTGAGCCCCACCCTCTTCAACATATATACATCAACACATTGGCGAGGGCACTAAAACAGTCTGCAGCACCCGGCCTCACCCTACTAGAATCTGAAGTCAAATGTCTACTGTTTACTGATGATCTGGGGTTTCTGACCGCAACAAAGGAGGTTCTCCTTGGAACCAGCACCAAATCTGCACAGATTCTCTGTAAGACAAAAATCTCACTAAGACAAAAATTAATGGTGTTCCAAAAAAGGTCCAGTTGCCAGGACCACAAATACAAAATTCCATCTAGAATCCATTGACCTAGAGCACACAAAAAACAATATATACTTTGTCTTAAACTTTGCCGCCACAGGTAACGTCCACAAAGCTGTCATCGATCTGAGAGACAAGGCAAGAAGGGCATTCTATGCCATCAAAAGGAACATACAATTAGGATCTGGCTAAAACTTAAAACACTAAATAATGCAGAACAGAATTAGGCTGATACCCGCTAATGATCAAATTCCAAAAATGAGACATAAAAGTATATAACCCTCTAAAAGGAAGCGATTCCCAAACCTTCCATAACAAAGCCATCACCTACAGAGAGATGAACCTGGAGAAGAGTCCCCTCAGCAAGCTGGTCTGGGGGCCCTGTTCACAAACACAAACAGACCCCACAGAGCCCCAGGACAGCGACCTAATTAGACCCAACCAAATCATGAAAAAACAAAAATATAATTACTTGACACATTGGAAAGAAGCAACAAAAAAACTGAACAAACTATAATGCTATTTGGTCTTAAACAGAGAGTACACAGTGGCAGAATACCTGACCACTGTGACTGACCCAAACTTAAGGAAAGTTTTGATTATGTACAAACTCAGTGAGCACAGCCTTGCTGTTGAGAGAAGCCACCGTAGGCAGACCTGGCTCTCAAGAGAAGACAGGCTATGTGCACACTGCCTACAAAATGAGATGGAAAAAGAGCTGCACTTCCTAAACTCCAGCCAAATGTATGACCATATTAGAGACAACTATGTCCCTCAGATTACACAGATCCACAAAGAATTGGGTGAAATATCTCAGTGTGTCATCACAGCAGCACGATTTGTGACCTGTTGCCACAAGAAAAGGGCAACCACTGAAGAACAAACACCATTTTAACTAAAAACCCATATATAGGTTTATTTATTTTCCCTTCTGTACTATAACTATTTGCACATGGTCACAAAACTGTATATAGCTATAATATGACATTTGAAATGTCTCTAAAGTTGAATTGAATTGAAAGAGAGAAAGAGAGAGAGAATTGATGAGACTTTGTTGTGACACTCTCCTCCATGTTTCCCTCCTCCATGTTTCCATCCTCCTTGTTTCTCTCCTCCATGTTTCCCTCCTCCATGTTTCTCTCCTCCATTTTCTCTCCTCCATGTTTCTCTCCTCCATATTTCCCTCCTCCATGTTTCTCTCCTCCATGTTTCTCTCCTCCATGTTTCTCCCCTCCATGTTTCTCCCCTCCATGTTCCTTCCTCCATGTTTCCATCCTCCATTTTCTCTCCTCCATGTTTCTCTCCTCCATGTTTTCTCCTCCATGTTTCCCTCCTCCATGTTTCTCCCCTCCATGTTTCTCTCCTCCATGTTTCTCTCCTCCATGTTTCTCCCCTCCATGTTTCTCCCCTCCATGTTCCTTCCTCCATGTTTCCATCCTCCATTTTCTCTCCTCCATGTTTCTCTCCTCCATGTTTTCTCCTCCATGTTTCCCTCCTCCATGTTTCTCCCCTCCATGTTTCTCTCCTCCATGTTTCTCTCCTCCATGTTTCTCTCCTCCATGTTTCTCCCCTCCATGTTTCTCCCCTCCATGTTCCTTCCTCCATGTTTCCATCCTCCATTTTCTCTCCTCCATGTTTCTCTCCTCCATGTTTTCTCCTCCATGTTTCTCTCCTCCATGTTTCTCCCCTCCATGTTTCTCTCCTCCATGTTTCTCTCCTCCATGTTTCTCTCCTCCATGTTTCCCTCCTCCATGTTTCTCTCCTCCATGTTTCCCTCCTCCATGTTTCTCTCCTCCATGTTTTCTCCTCCATGTTTCTCTCCTCCATGTTTCCCTCCTCCATGTTTCACTCCTCCATGTTTCTCTCCTCCATGTTTTCTCCTCCATGTTTCTCTCCTCCATGTTTCTCTCCTCCATGTTTCTCTCCTCCATGTTTCTCTCCTCCATGTTTCTCCCTCCATGTTTCCCTCCTCCATGTTTCTCCCCTCCATGTTTCCCTCCTCCATGTTTCTCTCCTCCATGTTTCCCTCCTCCATGTTTCAGAAAAACAACAGCATCTCCTCCATGTTTCTCTCCTCCATGTTTCTCTCCTCCATGTTTCTCTCCTCCATGTTTCCCTCCTCCATGTTTCTCCCCTCCATGTTTCTCTCCTCCATGTTTCCCTCCTCCATGTTTCTCCCCTCCATGTTTCTCCCCTCCATGTTTCCCTCCTCCATGTTTCTCCCCTCCATGTTTCTCTCCTCCATGTTTCCCTCCTCCATGTTTCTCCCCTCCATGTTTCCCTCCTCCATGTTTCCCTCCTCCATGTTTCCCTCCTCCATGTTTCTCTCCTCCATGTTTCTCTAAACTCAAAGCAGACGTGTAAATCAGTTTTGGACATATTGTTGATATGGGTGTCTGCACCCTATGAAACAGTACATTTTCCCTCTTGACTACTACAACGGATTCAGAAAAACAACAGCATTCAAAAGCGCTAGTGTCAAAGTTGATTCCGACAGCCAATTTTTCAGCAATGACAAAACCGACAAAAAACCCAATTATGAATTTGGTATGCATGGTTTCAGTCAAACCCTATCGGAGGGTATCTCAGAACCTGGACAAATGTCTTGCGTAGTGGCACGCGATGCCGATAGAAGACAGTAACACTATGAGGTTAGACTCTCTGTGGCCTTTTAGACACCGTGATCCATGCTCTCATCTAATCACACTGTGATCCATGCTCTCAACTAATCACACTGTGATCCATGCTCTCATCTAATCACACTGTGATCCATGCTCTCCTCTAATCACACTGTGATCCATGCTCTCATCTAATCACACTGTGATCCATGCTCTCAACTAATCACACTGTGATCCATGCTCTCCTCTAATCACACTGTGATCCATGCGCTCATCTAATCACACTGTGAACCATGCTCTCAACTAATCACACTGTGATCCATGCGCTCATCTAATCACACTGTGATCCATGCTCTCAACTAATCACACTGTGATCCATGCGCTCATCTAATCACACTGTGATCCATGCTCTCATCTAATCACACTGTGATCCATGCTCTCAACTAATCACACTGTGATCCATGCTCTCATCTAATCACACTGTGATCCATGCGCTCATCTAATCACACTGTGATCCATGCTCTCAACTAATCACACTGTGATCCATGCTCTCATCTAATCACACTGTGATCCATGCTCTCATCTAATCACACTTATCAGTGCCTGCATCACTCCTACCATTCAAACTGGAACATGTTTGGCATTCCTCAATTGTGTGTGTGTGCGTGTGTGTGTGTGTGTGCGTGTGTGTGTGTGTGTGTGTGCGTGCGTGTGTAGGGCCGATGCTGCTCACTGACTGAGTGTGTGTGTGTAGGGCCGATGCTGCTCACTGACTGAGTGTGTATGTGTAGGGCCGATGCTGCTCACTGAGTGTGTGTGTGTGTAGGGCCGATGCTGCTCACTGAGTGTGTGTGTGTGTAGGGACGATGCTGCTCACTGAGTGTGTGAGCAGGCGAGCGGTGAGCATCTGTCCAGGCTCCAGTCAGAGACGAGAACGCTTCACAAGTCCCTGATCCTGAAACCTGCTCTTCTGGAAGAGTCCTCAGGCAAGGCTGTTTACAATACAAAACACACCCAGACATACAATGCCAAGAGTGTGCACAGCTGTCATCAAGGCAAAGGGTGGCTTCTTTGAAGAATCTCAAATATAAAATCTATTTATGATTTGTCTTACAATTTTTTTGGTTAGTACATGATTCCATATGTGTTATTTCATAGTGTTGATGTCTTCACTATTATTTTACAATGTAGAAAATAGTAAAAAATAAAGAAAAACCCTTGAATGAGTAGGTGTGTCCAAACTTTTGACTTGTACTGTACATGCACATGCACAGATGTACAATACACACACAAAACACACACACAAAACACACACACAAAAACCAAAATAACATGCTGAGGAAGTATATTTAGAGTAGTTTTATTTACAATTATACTTTTTTTTAACACGTTTTATTTATTTATTTAATTTAATTTTAAAAACATTTTCTACAGAAGTCCATCCTCCATTTCCACCCTAGAGGAACTTCCACTGTTCTTTATGTAATAGATTTTACACACACAGTCCTCCATATCCCTATCGTGATATTGGAAACAGATTGAGTCCTCTCATTTGAACTTTTCAGTCGAACACAGACAACAGAAGTACTCTACATACGTAGTTTGGACATCTTCAAAAATAGTTTAGAGGTGAGTTCAAGCCTCAGTCACCCAATCCAAAACATACAGCACAACCAAATCCTGAGCTTAATCGGGGCCTTTTGCATTAAAGCACATTACTGAGGAATGTGCACATCCACATATGACGTGAACATTTCATATTTAACTTATGCCGTTTAAAATTCAAGGGTTTCCATGGACTTAATTCATTTAGTTACATGGAAGATTTGTTAGCACATAAAACCACAGGATATATGTTCAAAATATCAACATATGAGGTATTCAAGTCAATAGATCGAAAAAAGACACAGTTTTATCAGAAAATGTTTTAACAGGAGAAAGAAAATATAGTTGGATAATTTGACTGTCTATCAGTAGCCTTGTTAATACATTATTATGCAAACACATCAAATGACAGCACGCTGGTCACATGCCAGGCATCATAATGTAAACATTCTTGTGATGATAATCCCTACCGCAATTCATTCAACGTGACAAAGAGCCATATACAGCAGGCCCACAAAATACCCCTGCTATCTCTTAGCTAAATGTCTCTGTCAATATAACATCATCTTAGATAAGAAGGTGACATTGTCACTCCAGCCCGGGCAACTACCCCAGAAGGGGTGATGTGCATAGGCGTCTGTATAATGCTAATTCTCATTGTTGTGATCAAAAGAAATGGACTAGGGAGGAGCCCTTAGGTCAGGGGTCAGAGTGACAGGGCGGGGGGGATCAGTGGATATTACCTTTATGCTTTGTGACAGCTACATGTCACTGTCAATCGCCTGGTAGCAGAGGCTTAATGGCGTTGGCCATAACTTGGAGCAAATGTCAACAATGAATCTGTGTTGACAGGGCTGGATTCAAGGGCACATTGAACGATTCTGAAACCTTTGCTCATTGAAGTGTAGTAATTATCCAAGGGTATTGTCACTGGCGGCTGCTGGTGGCTGGTGACTGTCAAATGACTGCAGACTAAGCTGAGGTCTTCTGCCTCTAACTCTACACGCAATGGCAACCAAGGAGAAAAGTGGTCATATTTATACAACTTCAGTTTGTACACTGTTAAAATTTTCCAGCAACACTTATTTTTCTCATGAACTAATATTAGAGCTCTTTATACAATCACAACTGTTCCTGCTAAAACTAGTTCTAATTCCAAACGTAATTGTATCCCTCAATCCTACCATAAACACCATCAACAGTCTGTATTTGTATATCATTCTATATTTACAAGTGATAGAGCAGTATTTCATAGCAATGACTTCCCCTCCAGTTAGAGAACAAACAGTGGACTTTACACTGGGCTCTCCTCTCTCTGTGTTCCAGGAGAGGTTCTGCTCCGTGACACTAGGGGGTGCTTCAACACAATCCTCTCACGCCTCACCATCACCCATCACTGTCTATTCACACTCAGAGGATAACAAAACTCCAACATTACACCACAACAACAGAGAGAGAGGAGAGAGAGAGAGAGGGGAGAGAGAAGAGTGAGAGAGGAGAGAGAGAGGAGAGAGGAGAGAGAGAGAGAGGGGCGAGAGAAGAGAGAGAGAGAGGAGAGAGAGAGAGAGAGAGAGAGAGAGAGAGAGAGAGAGAGAGAGAGAGAGAGAGAGAAAAGATAAGATAAGATAAGATGCTGGCTTCAGCCTTTCTCTTGTTCTTTTGATATTCATCAGCTTTGAAGATAGTGAAAAGGGAGGAAACAAGGAAGCAACACCTCCACTTTGCTGATCCTCACAAGGGATCCCACAAGGGTGCGTGCTCAGCCCACTCCTATACTCCCTGTTCACCAATGACTGCGTGGCCACGCACGCCTCCAACACAATCATCAAGTTTGCAGATGACACAACAGTAGTAGACCTGATTACCAACAAGGACGCAACAGCCTACAGAGAGGATGTGAGGGCCCTGGGAGTGTGGTGCCAGGAAAATGAACCTCTCACTCAACGTCAACAAAACCAAGGAGCTGATCGTGGACTTCAGGAAACCGCAGAGGGAGCAGCCCCCTATCCACATCAACAGGAGCACAGTGGAGAAGGTGGAAAGCTTCACGTTCTTTGGCGTACATATTACTGACAAACTGAAATGGTCCACGCACACAGACAGTGTGGTGAAGAAGGCGCAGCAACTCCCCTTCAACCTCAGGAGGCTGAAGAAAACCTCAGGAGGCTGAAGTTTTGCCACCTAAAACACTCACAAACTGTTACAGATGCACAAATGAGAGCATCCTGTCAGGCAGTATCACTGCCTGGTACGGCAACTGCCCCACCCGCAACCGCAGGGCTCTCCAGAGAGTGCAGTCTGCCCAACGCATCACCGGGGGCAAACTACCTGCCCTCCAGGACACCTACAGCACCCGATGTCACAGGAAGGCCAAACAGATCATCAAGGACCACAACCACCCGAGCCACTGGCTGTTCACCCTGCTATCATCCAGAAGGTGAGGTCAGTACAGGTGCATCAAAGCTGGGACCGAGAGACTGAAAAACAGCTTCTATCTCAAGGCCATCAGACTGTTAAACAGCCATCACTAACATAGAGAGGCTGCTGCCAACATACAGACTCAAATCACTGGCCACTTTAATAAATGGATTTAATAATGGTATCGCTTGTCACTTTAAATAATGCCACATTAATAATGTTTATATATCCTACATTACTCATCTCATTTGTATATATTGTATTTTATACTATGTATTGCATCTTGACTATGCCATCGCCTATGCATGTTCTTATTCCATTCCCTATACATCTGTGTGTATACGGTAGCTGTTTTTTAGATTTCTTGTTAGATATTACTGCACTGTCGGAACTAGAAGCACAAGCATTTCGCTACATTCGCATTAACATCTGATAACCATGTGTATGTGACCAATAACATCTGATAACCATGTGTATGAGACGCTCAAGTGTTTTAGTAATATATCTCTTGACACAATGATGAAAATAATCATGACCTCTAAACCTTCAAGCTGCATACTGGACCCTATTCCAACTAAACTACTGAAAGAGCTGCTTCCTGTGCTTGGCCCTCCTATGTTGAACATAATAAACGGCTCTCTATCCACCGGATGTGTACTAAACTCACTAAAAGTGGCAGTAATAAAGCCTCTCTTGAAAAAGCCAAACCTTGATCCAGAAAATATAAAAAACTATCGGCCTATATCGAATCTTCCATTCCTCTCAAAAATTTTAGAAAAGGCTGTTGCGCAGCAACTTACTGCCTTCCTGAAGACAAACAATGTATACAAATTCTTCAGTCTGGTTTTAGACCCCATCATAGCACTGAGACGGCACTTGTGAAGGTGGTAAATGACATTTTAATGGCATCGGACCGAGGCTCTGCATCTGTCCCCGTGCTCCTAGACCTTAGTGCTGCTTTTGATACCATCGATCACCACATTCTTTTGGAGAGATTGGAAACCCAAATTGGTCTACACGGACAAGTTCTGGCCTGGTTTAGATCTTATCTGTCGGAAAGATATCAGTTTGTCTATGTGAATGGTTTGTCCTCTGACAAATCAACTGTAAATGTCGGTGTTCCTCAAGGTTCCGTTTTGGGACCACTATTGTTTTCACTATATATTTTACCTCTTGGGGATGTTATTCGAAAACATAATGTTAACTTTCACTGCTATGCGGATGACACACAGCTGTACATTTCAATGAAACATGGTGAAGCCCCAAAATTGCCCTTGCTAGAAGCATGTGTTTCAGACATAAGGAAGTGGATGGCTGCAAACTTTCTACTTTTAAACTCAGACAAAACAGAGATGCTTGTTCTAGGTCCCAAGAAACAAAGAGATCTTCTGTTGAATATGACAATTAATCTTAATGGTTGTACAGCCGTCTCAAATAAAACTGTGAAGGACCTCGGCGTTACTCTGGACCCTGATCTCTCTTTTGAAGAACATATCAAGACCATTTCAAGGACAGCTTTTTTCCATCTACGTAACATTGCAAAAATCAGAAACTTTCTGTCCAAAAATGATGCAGAAAAATTAATCCATGCTTTTGTCACTTCTAGGTTAGACTACTGAAATGCTCTACTTTCCGGCTACCCGGATAAAGCACTAAATAAACTTCAGTTGGTGCTAAATACGGCTGCTAGAATCCTGACTAGAACCAAAAATGTGATCATATTACTCCAGTGCTAGCCTCTCTACACTGGCTTCCTGTCAAAGCAAGGGCTGATTTCAAGGTTTTACTGCTAACCTACAAAGCATTACATGGGCTTGCTCCTACCTATCTCTCTGATTTGTTCCTGCCGTACATACCTACATGTACGCTACGGTCACAAGACGCAGGCCTCCTAATTGTCCCTAGAATTTCTAAGCAAACAGCTGGAGGCAGGGCTTTCTCCTATAGAGCTCCATTTTTATGGAACGGTCTGCCTACCCATGTCAGCGACGCAAACTCGGTCTCAACCTTTAAGTCTTTACTGAAGACTCATCTCTTCAGTGGGTCATATGATTGAGTGTAGTCTGGCCCAGGAGTGGGAAGGTGAACGGAAAGGCTCTGGAGCAACGAACCGCCCTTGCTGTCTCTGCCTGGCCGGTTCCCCTCTTTCCACTGGGATTCTCTGCCTCTAACCCTATTACAGGGGCTGAGTCATTGGCTTACTGGGGCTCTCTCATGCCGTCCCTGGAAGGGGTGCGTCACCTGAGTGGGTTGATTCACTGATGTGGTCATCCTGTCTGGGTTGGCGCCCCCTTGGGTTGTGCCATGGCGGAGATCTTTGTGGGCTATACTCGGCCCTGTCTCAGGATGGTAGGTTGGTGGTTGAAGATGGTGTGGGGGCGCCAACCCAGACAGGATGACCACATCAGTGAATCAACCCACTCAGGTGACGCACCCCTTCCAGGGACGGCATGAGAGAGCCCCAGTAAGCCAATGACTCAGCCCCTGTAATAGTGGTGTGGGGGCTGTGCTTTGGCAAAGTGGGTGGGGTTATATCCTTCCTGTTTGGCCCTGTCCGGGGTGTCCTCGGATGGGGCCACAGTGTCTCCTGACCCCTCCTGTCTCAGCCTCCAGTATTTATGCTGCAGTAGTTTATGTGTCGGGGGCTAGGGTCAGTTTGTTATATCTGGAGTACTTCTCCTGTCCTATTCGGTGTCCTGTGTGAATCTAAGTGTGCGTTCTCTAATTCTCTCCTTCTCTCTCTCGGAGGACCTGAGCCCTAGGACCATGCCCCAGGATTACCTGACATGATGACTCCTTGCTGTCCCCAGTCCACCTGGCCGTGCTGCTGCTCCAGTTTCAACTGTTCTGCCTTCTTATTATTCGAACATGCTGATCATTTATGAACATTTGAACATCTTGGCCATGTTCTGTTATAATCTCCACCCGGCACAGCCAGAAGAGGACTGGCCACCCCACATAGCCTGGTTCCTCTGTAGGTTTCTTCCTAGGTTTTGGCCTTTCTAGGGAGTTTGTCCTAGCCACCGTGCTTCTACACCTGCATTGCTTGCTGTTTGGGGTTTTAGGCTGGGTTTCTGTACAGCACTTTGAGATATCAGCTGATGTACGAAGGGCTATATAAATAAATTTGATTTGATTTGATTTGATTTGTATGTGACCAACAACATCTGCTAACCATGTGTATGTGACCATTAACATCTGCTAACCATGTGTATGTGACCATTAACATCTGCTAACCATGTGTATGTGACCATTAACATCTGCTAACCATGTGTATGTGACCAATAACATCTGCTAACCATGTGTATGTGACCAATAACATCTGATAACCATGTGTATGTGACCATTAACATCTGATAACCATGTGTATGTGACCAATAACATCTGATAACCATGTGTATGTGACCAATAACATCTGATAACCATGTGTATGTGACCATTAACATCTGCTAACCATGTGTATGTGACCAATAACATCTGATAACCATGTGTATGTGACCAATAACATCTGATAACCATGTGTATGTGCCCAATAACATCTGATAACCATGTGTATGTGACCATTAACATCTGATAACCATGTGTATGTGACCATTAACATCTGCTAACTATGTGTATGTGACCAATAACATCTGCTAACCATGTGTATGTGACCATTAACATCTGATAACCATGTGTATGTGACCAATAACATCTGATAACCATGTGTATGTGGCCATTAACATCTGATAACCATGTGTATGTGACCATTAACATCTGATAACCATGTGTATGTGACCAATAACATTTGATTTGATTTGATTCCAATTGCTAGGCTGTTAAAAGTGGGAGAGTAGCCCTGGTATAGTTGAAATGTCAGCCCCTATTGAATAGCTTTGTTGGTATCAGTTGACTCTCTGTTGACATTACCGACATCATAGTTAGTTATTGTGCTTGGCTGCAATGGGCACATTTATGTAAAAAAAAAATGGGTGGGGAGATTTTGGATAAGATCCGAGCTCCGTGTTTTGGGCACCCGAGTAGCGGAGCGGTCCAAGGCATTGCACCTCAGTGCTAGAGGCGTCACTACAGACCCTGGTTCGATCCCAGGCTGTATCACAATCGGCCGTACAGTTGGCCCAGCGTTGTCCGGGTTAGGGGAGGGTTTAGCCGGGGTAGGCCGTCATTGCCTAGTTAAATAAAGGTTAAATAAAAAATAAAAACACATTCTGTGGAACTGACTATCATTACATGTACACACTGACTTAGACAGGCACTCACACCACAGGAGGCTTCTGAGGGGAGGACGGGCATTACAATAATGGCTGGAACGGAGTAAATGGAATGGTATCAAACACATGGAAAACATGTGCTTTATGAGTTCCATACCATTCTATTTATTCTGTTTCAGCCATTACTATGAGCCCGTCCTCTCAAATTAATGTGTCACCAGCCGCCTGTTGTGCACCACTAAATTTGGATGAGATGAATGTTGTATTGTATTGTAGCCAAACAACATTCTAAACCTCCACAACAAGAATTCTGATATGTAACAACAACCATTGATTGGGTGGATTTGAACCCACTACAGCATATGAATGATATCATCCCATGCCATATTTCATTACAGCTATTGTGGCGCTAAGAGGACAGACCCAAATGAGGATGATCGCATGTGAACGACAGACAATCCTGGATCAGACCTGTCTGGCAGAGAGACTGAGCAGGGGGAGCATTGTGTCTCCTCACACACGGTCCTCTGTGTGTGTGTGTGTGTGTGTGTGTGTGTGTGTGTGTGTGTGTGTGTGTGTGTATGTGTGTGTGTGTGTGTGTGTGAGTACGTGTGTGTGTGTGTGTGTGTGTGTGAGTACGTGTGTGTGTGTGTGTGTGTGTGTGTGTGTGTGTGTGTGTGTGCTCTCTTCAGCTGCATGAACGTTCCTGTTGACATTAAGCAGATAAACAGTACCAGCTTGCAGTGGCTCTTAACCTTGCCTTCTCAGAGTCTCTGAGTCGGGCTAATGAAGTCCTGAAAGACTTCCTGTGTCCCTCATATGGCTTTGTTTAGGAGGAGCCCCTCTCCTCTCTAGCTCTCCTCTTCTCTTCCCCCCTTGTCCAAGAATACTATTACCCCGTTGAGTCAGGCAGACAGGCCCTAAAATACATTACCCCGTTGAGCCAGGCACACAGGCCCTGAAATACATTACCCCGTTGAGCCAGGCACACAGGCCCTGAAATACATTACCTCGTTGAGTCAGGCCCACAGACCCTGAAATACATTACCCCATTGAGCCAGGCAAACAGACCCTGAAATACATTACCCTGTTGAGTCAGGCCCACAGGCCCTGAAATACATTACCCCGTTGAGTCAGGCAAACAGACCCTGAAATACATTACCCTGTTGAGTCAGGCCCACAGACCCTGAAATACATTACCCCGTTGAGCCAGGCACACAAACCCTGAAATACATTACCCTGTTGAGCGAGTCACACAGAACCTGAAATACATTACCCCGTTGAGTCAGGCCCACAGGCCCTGAAATACATTACCCCATTGAGCCAGGCCCACAGGCCCTGAAATACAGACCAGAGCTAAATGTAAGGCCATCTCTATTACAAACCATCACTATACTGGACGTAGGATGTGTAAAACATCACACCATGGAGTGTGGAGAGAGAGAGAGTGAGAGAAAGTTTTCACATAAGTCCTTGGGCTTCCAACCACACCAGCACACTGTTCTTATTTTTAATTTGTTGTCTATCCATTGTTTTCTTTGGTGCAAATAAATTAAAGTAAAAAAAAAAGAGGGAGAAGAGAAAAAAGAAAGTACAGAGAATGTATTTTTCTCAGCAGTGAAAGAATTCAAATCCTCCCATCGCCTTTTGTGGACGTGTAATGGCACTTCAGTTTAATTTGAAGGTTTGTGTGTACTCCATAGAGGGAAATTGTTTCTATGTGGTTGTGTGTGGTAGTCTATTGAAGGAGTGAGAGTGAGAGAAGCGTGCATACACATGGCAAATACAACAGCCGTGGAGGCAATTGAATTTGTATTCACACTAAAGTAGGCTAACCCAGTTAAAAGCCAGAAATCAAATAGCAGAAGCTGATATATGGTATCGAGGCAGCCTCCTGGGGTGCTAGGACTCTCCTCTTATTCAACATGTTTCCTGCCTCTCTATATCGGGGTTTAAAGGATTAGTAATACATCACAGCGTTTAAAGGCCATATTGATGTGAGGGTTTTGTAACAGGGAGGAAAAAGCATTCAGCACATTTGTTCTTCTAGATTGCTAATATACCCGACGTCAGGCTGTTATTCCATCCTCCTCCTTCGGAGAAGGAGAAGGGGAATTCTATTACAGTATATGTTTGGTTTGTCACAGTCAGACACACACTCTTCTCTCTGTATATTCAGGAGTGTGTGCATTTGGGGGATTTGGCTGTAAAAAAAAATGAAGAGACCAATTCGTTCCCCCCTTCCGAGGAGGAGAAAGGCATGTTTTCATAAAAGCCTAAGAGCTGAGAAATGACAAGTCACCCTGCGTTTGTTATTGGACCGTATTGACTCCCTGGGCTCTCTGAGTTTCATTACAGACACGAGGTAAAACCAGGACACATTTGTTTTGTTTGAATCTCAAATCTTTCTGTTTTCTGTTGGTGTGTACATGCTGGTGTGCGTGTATGTATGTGCGTGTGTGTGTGTGTGTGCGTGTGTGTGAGGCGTGTGCATGTGGGTGTGTGTTTGTGTGTGTGGGTGTGTGTGTGTAGAAGAGGGGGTGGAGGATTAAGAAAAGGGGGAGTAGAGGAGAGATGGAGAGAGGTGGTGGGGCTGGTCTATCAGCATTGCCCTGGAGTAGCAGCTCCTACCCCAGCTCCTCCCCTGCTCCTACCTGAGCTTCTCACCAGCTCCTCCCCAACTCCGCCCCAGCTCCATCCCCACCCCAACTTCTCCCCAGCTCCATCCCCAACTCCTCCCCAGCTCCATCCCCACCCCCAACTTCTCCCCAGCTCCATCCCCACCCCCAACTCCTCCCCAGCTCCATCCCCACCCCCAACTCCTCCCCAGCTCCATCTCCACCCCAACTCCTCCTCAGCTCCATCCCCACCCCCAACTCCTCCCCAGCTCCATCCCCACTCCCAACTCCTCCCCAGCTCCATCCGCACCCCCAACTCCTCCCCAGCTCCATCCCCACTCCCAACTCCTCCCCAGCTCCATCCCCACCCCCAACTCCTCCCCAGCTCCAACCTCAACTCCATCCCCAGCCCCGACTCCAGCACCATGCCCAGCTCCATCCCCAGCTCCGTCCCCAGCTCCACCCCCATGCCCAGCTCCAGGCCCAACTCCAGCTCCAGCGCCAGCCACCATGGTGGTCTTTTCATCCAGCATGCTTCAGCATCTGCCAAAGGAGAGAGGAGCAGCTCGATGTACCCTAGCTGGGGCTAGAAGAAGGAGAGAGCCGGAGAGCCACAGCTTTCCTCTGTTAGCCAGGAGTCAGCGCATGGCCAGAGATGCCATCTGATACAAGTCTATCATAATGAAGGTCCAGCATGGGGCTAAATGAGTTTCCACCTCCGCCGCGCGAGGGGCTAATGACAAAACAGAACAGCTCCCCATGCTCTTGGGCCACCGCTAGGTTTAGTCAGGGCATATGGCACTTGCTTAAACTGCCTGGCTCCTCCATGGAGGGAGAGGAGACTCTCCAGTTAAAGACACAGTGCCTCTCGGTTGACACTAAGTCTAGTCAACATACACAGGCCCGGCCACACGGAGAATCCGTCACTAAGCAACACAACAACAGTAGCAGAAGCAACAATGCAGCCACTGCTGTGGCGATTTTTCTGGGCCCTCAGTCGAAGGTCTGATAACTGTGTGTCTGACACGGGCGGAAATCAGTAATAGCTTTTGTAGATTTATATTCATTTGCGGGATTTAATGTCTTAAATGGCAGACGATCAACACTGGAAACAAAATGGTTGTTGGAGGGGGGTGGGAGCTTAAAAAACACAACATTCTGATAGCTTACTTTATGGTCCCCAAGTTATCCAAATTAGCTTAAAGGATTGATCATTCTTCAATAATATAACGCTGTTACTGAGCCCCTAAACTGTGACTTGTCTTTTTCTGGTTTTGTCAACCACTAAATAGGGGGCTTGGTTTTGGAAATTAAACAAAATCGCATAACAAGGCATTTTAATTTGATTAATTCATTGTTGTGTTTCGATGCCGAGCAAAGGCAAAAGCCATGACGGTTCTACATTATCTGTTCCACTGACTAATGACAATTTCCTGCACAATAACATCAGCAACAAACCTCAGAGTGAGTTTCGCCTTGAAATCACAGGCAAGTCAAAGCCAAATGGGAACAAAAAACCTTGTCTTAATTCCACTATGAGGCTACTGGTGGCTGCAACTTTAAACAGGATAATTGGATGCTCCAAAATTAAATTAGCCTTCATTTTCCTTTGTGTGGCAGGCAGTTGAGGACACGGCCAAGTTACAAACAAACGCTGTCAAAAGACCCTTATAAGAAGAATGAAGAGTGACCTCTCAATCTCCAAACTCAAGGCCGTTCTGGCTGAACACACACCACAAACAACCAAGGTATCTGCAATGGAAAGCAATCTTTAAACACTGTCTCCAAAGATAACTTTCCATTTATATATCAAGTAAGGTGACAGAGAATCCCAACTTGAGAGAATCCTGACGTGAGAGAATCTTGACTTTAGCCTCATTCTGAGCCTGAGTGAGTGAAGCAGGCCTGAACACCAAGCAGTGAAATGAACCATTGGAGCCCCCCACACGGACACGTATGGGCCACACTGTTCCTTCGTCTCCCCACCATAACCAGGGCTGGCATCAATAACCCACTGTACCAATTAGACCCTCATCAGCAGGGTGTGAGGCTGCAAGACTGCAGTGCGGCTGGCTGCAGTCGAGAGCTCCATGTGTCGGGGGGGGGGGTGATGGCCCTCCTCGCAGAATCCCAGACACTGGCTCCCCAGCATTCCCACAGAAGTCCCTCTCTAGCTCCAACGTCCCCCCTCCGAGCGGGTGATTGCTTGCAGCTGGGGCACATTGAGAAGATTTTAATATTATGCAGAAGATTAGAGCAAACTAACTACATTATTCTCCAATTACGCTCATTTCATCCAACTGATGCCTCTATTTCCTTCCTTTTCCCTCGATTAGCCTAATGTGAAAATTGGAAGGCGCTTAGGACTTGTTTTCCGATTGTTCCGTCTATTATTTCAATCATCTTTTATTGTAACTGTAAATAAAACGATTAGGGGCAGATCCAGCCGAGGAGGCTAGGGAGATTTCATTTTCAGGGATCTGCTTATCAACATTCTTGGAAGGTTTGGTGGAGCTCGGGTGAGGCTCTCTATCTCTCCGGCGTGGCGTTAAACCTAACCCCCCCCTCCCCCCGATCCGAAGCCGCATTATGGTGGCAAATCTCAGTTTTTGAAGGAATTGCTATGCATCCTTGTCATAAATAAATAAATCAATTCGTTTTACGAGGAACGTAGGCCTTCTGACAACCAACACGGGTTCAAATCACTTCGTCTCACACGCCTAAGCCCCGCTTAATATCCCGCAAAGCCGTGTACCAATTATTAGAAGTACATGTGCGAGTATTGTCAGTGGATGTTGCGGATGCACCGAGGTATAGCCATGTTAACTGGGGAGGGGAGTGGAAGGAACAAAACGCTCATGCAAGTCTATGTGTAAAGCCCTTGCCGAGCAGCAAGGCTTCTCATTGAATTGTGGGTGTTCTAACAGAGGAGGGAAACACAACATCTCAGAGACGATTTCGGATCAGAACGCCAAGGCTTCTTAACATGTAGCATTATCCCTATTTAGTTCTCTATTCATGCAACAAGTTCATTATCCTCACCAATTACACTGCTCACCCATTTGCTCCGGTACAGCAGGAATACTTAAGGTATGTGATGTGAAAGAACCACCTCACGTTGGGTAGAACAGAGCAGTGCCTAAGGAAAGCAGCCTGGCAGTGGCTCCTTTGAGGCCTCATCAGGAACGGATTGGGACCAGAAATCGGCCCTGGACTTTCTAAGACACTGGCCCATTTGTTCCCTTGAGGCTCTCACATCAGCCCATTTCTTTGCCTAGAAGCCCCCATTATTAGCAAAATAATTATCATTTTGTGCAAACAAAGCCCACATTTAGACCAGCACACTGGGCTAAAAATAGACCATCCCACTGTTCATTTGCTCAAAATGCTCTATGACCAGTCTGCCCTTGGGCCTACTCTATGACCAGTCTGCCCTTGGGCCTACTCTATAACCAGTCTGCCCTTGGGCCACCTCTATGACCAGTCTGCCCTTGGGCCTACTCTATGACCAGTCTGCCCT
>NC_056444.1:10378162-10423162 GCF_018296145.1 Oncorhynchus tshawytscha
TCCTCCCTCTCCTCTCCTCTCCTCCACCCTCTCTCCTTTCCTCCCTCTCCTCTCAACTTTCCTCCCTCTCCTCTCCTCCACCCTCTCTCCTTTCCTCCCTCTCCTCTCCTCTCCTCCACCCTCTCTCCTTTCCTCCCTCTCCTCTCCTCTCAACTTTCCTCCCTCTCGGCTACTCCTCCCTCTCTCCTTTCCCCGTCTCTCTACTCCTCCTTCTCTCCTTTCCTCCCTCTCCTCTCCTCCCTTTCTCATTTCCCCTTCTCCTCTCCTCCTCCCTCTCTCCTTCCCCCCTCTCTCTACTCCTCCCTCTCCCCCTCTCTCTCTCCTCTCCTCCCTTTCTCATTTCCCCCTCTCCTCTCCTCCTCCCCTCTCCTTGCCCCCTCTCCACTCCTCTCTCTCTCCTTTCCTCCCTCTCCTCTCCTTTCCTCCCTCTCCTCTCCTCTCCTCCACCCTCTCTCCTTTCCTCCCTCTCCTCTCCTCTCCTCCACCCTCTCTCCTTTCCTCCCTCTCCTCTCAACTTTCCTCCCTCTCCTCTCCTCCACCCTCTCTCCTTTCCTCCCTCTCCTCTCCTCTCCTCCACCCTCTCTCCTTTCCTCCCTCTCCTCTCCTCTCCTCTCAACTTTCCTCCCTCTCGGCTACTCCTCCCTCTCTCCTTTCCCCGTCTCTCTACTCCTCCTTCTCTCCTTTCCTCCCTCTCCTCTCCTCCCTTTCTCATTTCCCCTTCTCCTCTCCTCCTCCCTCTCTCCTTTCCCCCTCTCTCTACTCCTCCCTCTCCCCCTCTCCTCTCCTCTCCTCCCTTTCTCATTTCCCCCTCTCCTCTCCTCCTCTCCTCCTCTTCTCCCTCTTCCCCCTTTGTAGATATGAGTCAAAAACAGATCGTATTACTGCAGGTGGCAATGGGAAGAACTCTGGCAGAAATGTCTTGACAACATAAATCACAGTAATTGCAAGCTATTGATCTGATAACTAATGTGGAGGACGTCAGTGGCGACACCCCCTTTTTTGACTTTGCCCCATTTTTCTCGCTTTTATCTGACAACGAGAGGAGCGAGAGTTAATCATAACAGATACAGATACCACACACATGGACTGATGTTGACGTGTCACAGTCTGGCTGGATTTCCAAGACACGCAGACACATTAATGGAAAAAGTAAAGGACATCAAAGTGGAAAGTTAGAATTTGTTTTGACTATGTATATATATATATATATATATATATATATATATATTGAGGTACTCGGTGGACCTGTGACATTGATGTTGCTCCACTTTACAAGACAATGACATTGTTCCTTCAAATACTCAAAATCCACACTGTAAAACATTGGCATAAAGATAGAAGTGTTGGTATATGAAAGAAAAAGATTGAATTTAGCCTAGGTTGTGATACATACAGTATAACCTGTGGCCTAGGATGTCTTGTGCCATATGTATTATTATATCTGATTTTGAAAACCCTCTTCATGTTCCCCCTCTGTCTATCTGGCTGTAGATGTTGTTGTTAACATGTCGCCACGGTAAATACCATAAGCACCAGGAGGATTCTGGGAGTGCTGAACTCTGCCACCCTGGGCCAATTGTGAGATCACCTCCCACAGACAGATCCATCTCGCCCTCCAGCGGTAGGGGGATGAGGGGATGAGAGAGGGAGACGGGGGTGGGGCTCCAGGTTCCCCTGCCTATCGGCCTGGCCAGGTGTGCTCCTACTATACCCCCACCTCCTCTCAATAATGGATCCTGAGGCAGGGTGAAAAATGACATGGTCGACACTGAAAACGGGATAAGAGGAGCAGGCCTAGTGGAGGTGAGCCGTTCCCACACATCTCATAGTGCTGCTGACAGTCACCCCCTAACATGGGGAATAGTAGCTCATCCACTAACATGTTCATGGGAATCCCGAATTGGCTTTGCAGTTGGTACTAAATACGATGTATCTTTCAAGAAGAGTAAAACATGATATAAAGATAAAGAGACAGACATAATCCTATTTTTTTTTTTACAATCTACACATTACCTTGAGTTGGAAGTTGAGATAAGATGTAATCACCAATAAAAGACAAAGTGTCTCTGGTCTATACTGTTATTCAACCTACATTTTGGCTCAGGAGATGTACGCTACTCTCTAATGCAGTGATTCCCATGCTTTTCTGAACTGTGGCACACCTTGATGGGAGAAAACATTCTGTTGCACACCTAAACGTATCCTAATCATTGATGTAGTTATAATGACCTCCATCTCATCTGATAAATACTGACAAACATTTTACATAGATGAAATAGGGTTTATCCCTATTTCCCTTCCCTTTATTTAGGGAAACTAAAGGGGTCCTAGCTCCTTCAGTTTGAGTTTCATGTCCCTATATAAAAATGGCAAAACATTTAAAATGATTGAGTGACAGGTTGACGCAACTGTTTTTTTTTTTTAAATCTCCACTGTGCTGTGTCAGCATAATGGACAGGGCACACTGCGGTGTGTGTAGGGGGGATATGGAAAGCCACTGGCCGGTTAGCTATGACTCCCTTGGGTATCTATAAAAGAGGCTTCTCTTCTCTCATCTCCGTGGTAGGCTAAGTGAATATTATTTGTGAGCATTTGTATTTGTATTTATTATGGATCCCCATTAGCTGCTACTAAGGCAGCAGTTACTCTTCCTGGGGTCCAGCAAACTTAAGGCAGTTATACAATTTAAAAAACATTACAATACATTCACAATACATTAAATGTGTGCCCTTAGGCCAGTACTCTACTACCACATATCTACAACACAATATCCATATGTACATGTGTGTATAGTACATATGTTATTGTGTGTATATGCATGTGATACGCCTCTGCCTGTAATATTAGATTTTGATTTATAAGGGTGGGGTTGAGTGTTATCAGCCTTAGCCTATTTAGCTAGCTTTAATCAGCTAATCTGCCACGATGGATATCAGAAATGGTCATTGCCAAAATACCCAATAAAAGAAAATGAGAGCGATGAGCAGCAGCATCAAACCACTGAGTCCGCCGCCCAACAGCGATGATGCTACCGAGCTCCAGCTGTCTCAGTGTGCCAGGATAATGGCTCCACAGCCGCCTCCACCTCTGATTGTTGCTGATGATCTTGGAACAGAGGAGCCAGCCCTCTGTTCCATCCATGGAAAGACGACTGGGAATATGGCTGAATGGAAAAGCAGGCATGTCGCGGACACTGACGTCTTGTTTCAGCTAAACACCCTTTTGACCGCTTGCTTCAATATGTCTACCATTGTTCCTGTACCCAAGAAAGCAAAGGTGACTGAACTAAATTACTATCGCCCTTTAGCACTCACTTCTGTCATCATGAAGTGCTTTGTGAGACTAGTCAAGGATCATAACACCTCCACCTTACCTGTCACCCTAGACCCACTTCAATTTGCTTACCGCCCCAATAGATCCACAGACGATGCAATTGCCATCGCACTGCACACTGCCCTATGCCATCTGGACAAGAGGACTACCTAAGTAAGAATGCTGTTCATTGACTACAGCTCAGCCTTAAACACCATAGAACCCTCCAAGATCATCATTAAGCTCGGAGCCCTGGGTCTGAACCCTGTCGTTTGCGACTGGGTCCTGGACTTCCTGACGGGCCGCCCCCAGGGAGGTGAAGGTAGGAAACAACACCTCCACTTTGCTGAGCCTCAACATAGGGGTCCTACAAGGGTGCGTGCTCAGCACACTCCTGTACTCCCTGTTCACCTATGACTGTGTGGCCACGTACGCCTCCAACACAATCATCAAGTTTGCAGATGACACAAGTAGTAGACCTGATTACCAACATTGACACAACAGCCTACAGAGAGGATGTGAGGGCCCTGGGAGTGTGGTGCCAGGAAAATTAACCTCTCACACAACGTCAACAAAACCAAGGAGCTGATCGTGGACTTCAGTAAACCGTGGAGGGAGCAGCCCCCTATCCACATCAACAGGAGCACAGTGGAGAAGGTGGAAAGCTTCACGTTCTTTGGCGTACATATCACTGACAAACTGAAATGGTCCACGCACACAGACAGTGTGGTGAAGAAGGCGCAGCAACCCCTCTTCAATCTCAGGAGGCTGAAGAAAACCTCCGGAGGCTGAAGTTTTGGAACCTAAAACACTCACAAACTGTTACAGACGCACAAATGAGAGCATCCTGTCAGGCAGTATACCCGCCTGGTACGGCAACTGCCCCACCCGCAACCGCAGGGCTCTCCAGAGGGTGCAGTCTGGACGCATCACCGGGGGCAAACTACCTGCCCTCCAGGACACCTACTTCACCCGACGCCACAGGAAGGCCAAAATGATCATCAAGGACAACAACCACCTAAGCCAGTGCCTGTTCACCCCAATATCATCCAGAAGGCGAGGTCCGTACAGGTGCATCAAAGCTGGGACCGAGAGACTGAAAAACAGCTTCTCTCTCATGGCCATCAGACTGTTAAATATCCATCAATAGTACCTTAGAGGCTGCTGCCCTAAGGTGCTATTAATAGCAACTGGTTCATAGGAAGAGAGTGGCTGGAATACTCGGTTACTGCAGATGCAGCATTTTGATTCCCATGTCAAGTTCTGTATTGGTTCCAATGTTAAGGCAGACAAGGCCTTCCCCCAAGCTGGGTATTCTAACTGGAAGAATGCTACTGATAGTCCCAAAAGATATGACACACCACCATTCCAGGATTTTTCATTATTTTTACTATTTTCTACATTGTTGAAAAATAGTGAAGACATCTATGAAATAACACCGGTCTCCCGCGTGCCCTGCTTTCTGTAGTACAGACATGGCCTGCTCTCCCTTATGTAAGGAATTAGGCACTTTCCATGTTTGCTACAGTATGTATTGTAGACTGCACAGTAGCCTAATAAACAAATAAACACATTTCATTAATAAAATAATGATAAAAAAATACTCTTTCAAAATGCAGATTTTGATTTAGTTATGGATCCATAACGAATTGCTATGGGAATAAATATCACTGATTTACAGAAATATTGGAAAAATAATTCTCATGAATGCAAACAATTTATAATCCTCCAATCCTGTAGCCTACTCCCAGCCGTCACGTTGTACAGCGCCATATTTTACATTCCATCCTAACGGAAACCCTGAGGGTTTTGTTTTTAGTTTTTCTCTGGATAGAAACACCATAATATTACTCATATTAATTAAGCCAAATTTCTTAAAATCAATCCCATATGCTATGTTATAAAAAAAGGTTGTAAATTGTCTGGTAATTCCTATACAGCATACTATAAAATGCTTCTCAAAGATGCCCTTTGGTGGTCAAACTAGTAATAACTTGCAGTAACATAAAAAGTGGCTGACAATTAAATGACGTGCCACGGAATGCTGCGGCAGCACGCAAGGTATTCCGCAGTATGATGCAACTTTTAAAGGAGGAACCACTGTACACATACATTCTAAAAGGGATTGTCTTAGTAGCCGATTGATTTTCATTTCTGTAAATGGAACTATACATATTGGACATGTGTTTATGGTGGGCTGGCATTGTTTAATTGATTATGTGGGTCGAATTTGATTCCATATCACAATGTGCTGCTGAACTCATGCGAGTGACATGATTTTCCTTGTTTGAAGCTGTAGGCCTATTTACTGTAGGCATATTTACTGTAGGGCTATTTACTGTAGGCATATTTATTATTTGGTTAAGACATGGATGCATCTCTCTGTAGTAGGCTGTAGGCTATGTTTCTCTGTAGTAGGCTGTAGGCTATGTTTCTCTGTAGTAGGCTGTAGGCTATGTTTCTCTGTAGTAGGCTGTAGGCTATGTTTCTCTGTAGTAGGCTGTAGGCTATGTTTCTCTGTAGTAGGCTGTAGGCTATGTTTCTCTGTAGTAGGCTGTAGGCTATGTTTCTCTGTAGTAGGCTGTAGGCTATGTTTCTCCGCTCGCCTTTTGTTTACTCCATTTTGTTTTTTACTGTTAATGTAACTAGCCTAAATATAGACTGTGTCATGCCTTTATCAATATGATACTTGGTACAGCTGTTTTGTTCTGTTAGCATTCATTCCCATTCACAGTTGTGTCGGTATTTTAAGCCAAACTGCTATTCAGTATTTTTGTTTGCATGCATGAATAACTAGGCCAGAACTTTCAGCATTTAGTTTGCATTATTTTGGTAATACAGCTGTGTGTACAGCTGTATTCACATAGGCTGTTTGTAATAGGTGAATTTGCCCTATCTATCTTGTAGCCTATAATCATTACCAAAACAGCCTAGCTGTAGGGGCATGTCCATTGTGCTGATACAGCACAGCAGAGATAGGTTACAGATTTCAAAAGCACTTCATAAAACCCGGAGTCTCTGCATTTGAACTTTATGCGTATTGTGGTACGGTGTGATTATATAAGAAGAATTCAATATAATTCTAATGCAAGAACACCCAAAACTGTAGCACCCTCGCAAATTTCAACTGCCCCCTTAGTCATCATATCCTGGCGCCGGGTTTGTGTGTACTCCTTTAAGAACTTCCTGCAATCTCCTATAGAAAGAAAATCCCAGGTAGTGCAGGTAAAATAGGTCTTACATTTAAACAGAAAGGTCTAGAGACAAGCGGTTTTCTGTATTGTAAATTTGCAACCATAAATGGTACAAATTATAATAATGATACAAATGTAGCTCCAGCGCAGCGGACTTAAAACAAGGATACAGATGTAACCATGTGTCATTCAATGTATTATCTGAGCGGCACTCGTGCTCCCAAGTCAAAATCCCACGCTCATTCCACAGGTCACATTTATAAATTAAACAAAATATTGAAACGTTTTATGGCACAGTGTTCCTCAAGGCACATCAGTGTGGGTGGCGCACTAGACTGGTTGAAAACCACTGCTCTAATAGACTGGCTGGGACACGTAGACTCCCCTCTCCGGCCTCTAGGTCATCAGGCTGCTGATTATCCCACACACCTGTCACCATCGTCTCGCGCACCAGCGCCTCATGACCCTCACCTGGACTCCATCACCTCCTTGATTATCTTCCCTATATCTGTCACTCCCCTTGGTTCTTTCCTCAGGTGTTATTGACTCTATTTTCATGTCAGTGCGGTTGTTTGTGTTTTTTTCATTCATTTATTTATTAAAACACTCCCTGAATTTGCTTCCCAACACTCAGCACACTCGTTACAGGCTGCAGTTATTATCTAAAAGAAAATTAGCTTAAATGTTAGGACTAACATCAGAGGACATTCAGTCATCCAACCACGCAAGTACCTTTTATTAATCACCAGCTAAACTAGTGCATGAAATACCAAATCATTCAATGAGGATAGAACAGATTATCCCCGGACATAAGCCTCGGAAAAATAAACATCTTTAATTCTTACCCCATTTGTATTTTCTTCAGCCTGGGTTGTGACTGGGTCGGCTGTGAGTTGACTGGGTCCAGGCCTCACATGGTGTCCATTAGGTTAAGTAAGAAAATGATGATGATTTAAGTCACATACTTCTCTTAAGCCCTTACTTCTCTTAATCTAGCAGGCAGAGCATGGTGCCTGTTTGCACTTTTTGTATTTTCTTTTTTCTACTACTTCATGGTCTGGCCACCATGTATTAGACAGTCAGGGAAGAGACAGGGAAGAGACAGGAAACAGACAGGGAAGAGACAGGGAACAGAAAGGGAACAGAAAGGGAAGAGACAGGGAACAGACAGGGAACAGACAGGGAACAGACAGGGAAGAGACAGGGAACAGAAGGGGAAGAGACAGGGAACAGACAGGGAACAGACAGGGTAGAGACAGGGAACAGAAAGGGAAGAGACAGGGAACAGACAGGGAGGAGCCAGCGAACAGACAGGGAAGAGACAGGGTAGAGACAGGGATCAGACAGGGAACAGACAGGGAAGAGACAGGGAACAGACAGGGGACAGTCAGGGAAGAGACAGGGGGAAGAGGCAGGGAAGAGACAGGGAAAAGACAGGGAACAGACAGGGAACAGACAGGGAAGAGACAGGGAAGAGACAGGGAACAGACAGGGAAGAGAAAGGGAAGAGACAGGGAAGAGAAAGGGAAGAGACAGGGAACAGACAGGGAACAGACAGGGAAGAGACAGGGAACAGTCAGGGAAGAGACAGGGAACAGACAGGGAACAGACAGGGAAGTGACAGGGAACAGACAGGGAACAGACAGGGAAGAGACAGGGAACAGACAGGAACAGACAGGGAAGAGAAGGGAAGAGACAGGAACAGACAGGGAACAGACAGGAACAGACAGGGAAGTGACAGGGAACAGACAGGGAACAGACAGGGAAGAGACAGGGAAGTGACAGGGAACAGACAGGGAAGAGACAGGGAACAGACAGGGAAGAGACAGGAAGAGACAGGGAACAGACAGGGAAGAGACAGGGAACAGACAGGGAAGAGACAGGGAAGAGACAGGGAACAGACAGGGAAGAGACAGGGAAGAGACAGGGAAGAGACAGGGAAGAGACAGGGAACAGACAGGGAAGAGACAGGAAGAGACAGGGAAGAGACAGGGAACAGACAGGGAAAAGACAGGACAGGGAAGACAGGGACAGACAGGGAACAGACAGGGAAGAGACAGGGAACAGACAGGGAAGAGACAGGGAACAGACAGGGAACAGTCAGGGAAGAGACAGGGAAGAGACAGGGAACAGACAGGGAAGAGACAGGGAAGAGACAGGGAACAGACAGGGAACAGACAGGGAAGAGACAGGGAACAGACAGGGAAGTGACAGGGAACAGACAGGGAAGAGACAGGGAAGAGACAGGGAACAGACAGGGAAGAGACAGGAACAGACAGGGAACAGACAGGGAAGAGACAGGGAAGAGACAGGGAACAGGGAAAGGGAAGAGACAGGGAACAGACAGGGAACAGACAGGAACAGACAGGGAAGAGAAGGGAAGACAGGGAACAGACAGGGAACAGACAGGGAAGAGACAGGGAACAGACAGGGAACAGACAGGGAAGAGACAGGGAAGAGACAGGGAACAGACAGGGAACAGACAGGGAAGAGACAGGGAACAGACAGGGAACAGACAGGGAACAGACAGGAAGAGACAGGGAAGAGACAGGGAACAGACAGGGAAGAGACAGGAAGAGACAGGGAAGAGACAGGGAACAGACAGGGAAGAGACAGGGAAGAGACAGGGAACAGACAGGGAAGAGACAGGGAAGAGACAGGAACAGGAACAGACAGGAACAGACAGGGAACAGACAGGGAAGAGACAGGGAACAGACAGGAAGAGACAGGGAACAGACAGGGAAGAGACAGGAAGAGACAGGGAACAGACAGGGAAGAGACAGGGAAGAGACAGGGAACAGACAGGGAAGAGACAGGGAACAGACAGGGAACAGACAGGAAGAGACAGGGAACAGACAGGGAACAGACAGGGAAGAGACAGGGAACAGACAGGAAGAGACAGGGAAGACAGGGAACAGACAGGGAAGAGACAGGGAACAGACAGGGAAGAGACAGGAACAGACAGGAACAGTCAGGGAAGAGACAGGGAACAGACAGGGAAGAGACAGGGAACAGACAGGGAAGAGAAAGGGAAGAGACAGGGAAGAGACAGGGAAGAGACAGGGAACAGACAGGGAAGAGACAGGTAGAACAGACAGGGAACAGACAGGGAAGAGACAGAGAAGAGACAGGGAACAGACAGGGAAGAGACAGGGAAGAGACAGGGAACAGACAGGAAGAGACAGGAACAGACAGAAGAGACAGGGAACAGACAGGGAAGAGACAGGAACAGACAGGGAACAGAACAGACAGGGAACAGACAGGGAAGACAGGGAAGAGACAGGGAAGAGACAGGGAACAGACAGGGAAGAGACAGGGAAGAGACAGGGAACAGACAGGGAAGAGACAGGGAAGAGAACAGACAGGGAACAGACAGGGAAGAGACAGGGAAGAGACAGGGAACAGACAGGGAACAGACAGGGAAGAGACAGGGAACAGACAGGAACAGACAGGGAAGAGACAGGAACAGACAGGGAACAGACAGGGAAGAGACAGGGAACAGGAAGAGACAGGGAACAGACAGGGAACAGACAGGAAGAGACAGGGAACAGACAGGGAACAGACAGGGAACAGACAGGGAAGAGACAGGGAAGACAGGGAACAGACAGGGAAGAGACAGGGAAGAGACAGGGAAGAGAAAGGAAGAGACAGGGAAGAGACAGGGAAGAGACAGGGAACAGACAGGGAAGAGACAGGGAAGAGACAGGGAACAGACAGGGAAGAGACAGGGAAGAGACAGGGAACAGACAGGGAAGAGACAGGGAAGAGACAGGAAGAGACAGGGAAGAGACAGGAACAGACAGGGAAAAGACAGGGAACAGACAGGGAAGAGACAGGGAAGAGACAGGGAAGAGACAGGGAAGTGACAGGGAACAGACAGGGAAGAGACAGGAACAGACAGGGAACAGACAGGAAGAGACAGGGAAGAGACAGGAAGAGACAGGAACAGACAGGGAACAGACAGGGAACAGACAGGGAAGTGACAGGGAACAGACAGGAAGAGACAGGGAACAGACAGGGAACAGACAGGAAGAGACAGGGAACAGACAGGGAAGAGACAGGGAAGAGACAGGGAACAGACAGGGAAGAGACAGGGTAGAGACAGGGAAGACAGGAACAGACAGGAAGAGACAGGGAAGAGACAGGGAACAGACAGGGAAGAGACAGGGAACAGACAGGGAAGAGACAGGGAACAGACAGGGAACAGACAGGGAAGAGACAGGGAAGGAAGAGACAGGGAACAGACAGGAACAGACAGGAAGAGACAGGAACAGACAGGGAAGAGACAGGGAACAGACAGGGAACAGACAGGGAAGAGACAGGGAAGAGACAGGGAAGAGACAGGGAACAGACAGGGAAGAGACAGGGAAGAGACAGGGAACAGACAGGGAAGAGACAGGGAAGAGACAGGGAACAGACAGGGAACAGACAGGGAAGAGACAGGGAAGAGACAGGGAACAGACAGGAAGAGACAGGGAACAGACAGGAAGAGAAGGGAAGTGACAGGGAACAGACAGGGAAGAGACAGGGAAGAGACAGGGAAGAGACAGGGAAGAGACAGGGAAGAGACAGGAACAGACAGAACAGGGAAGAGACAGGGAACAGACAGGGAAGAGACAGGGAAGAGACAGGGAACAGACAGGGAACAGACAGGGAAGAGACAGGGAAGAGACAGGGAACAGACAGGGAAGAGACAGGGAAGAGACAGGGAAGAGACAGGGAAGAGACAGGGAACAGACAGGGAACAGACAGGGAAGAGACAGGAAGAGACAGGGAAGAGACAGGGAAGAGACAGGAACAGACAGGGAAGAGACAGGGAACAGACAGGGAAGAGACAGGGAAGAGACAGGGAACAGTGACAGGGAACAGACAGGGAAGGAACAGACAGGGAAGGACAGGAAACAGACAGGGAAGAGACAGGGAAGAGACAGGAACAGACAGGGAACAGACAGACAGAAGTGAAGGGGAACAGACAGGGAAGAGACAGGAAGAGACAGGGAACAGGGAAGTGACAGGAGACAACAGGGAAGAGACAGGGAAGAGACAGGGAACAGACAGGGAAGTGACAGGGAACAGACAGGGAAGAGACAGGGAAGAAGGAAGTGACAGGGAACAGACAGGGAAGAGACAGGGAAGAGACAGACAGGGAACAGACAGGGAAGAGACAGGGAAGAGACAGGGAACAGACAGGGAAGAGACAGGGAAGAGACAGGGAACAGACAGGGAAGAGACAGGGAAGAGACAGGGAACAGACAGGAAGAGAAGAGACAGGGAACAGACAGGGAAGAGACAGGGAAGAGACAGGAACAGACAGGGAACAGACAGGGAAGAGAAAGGAAGTGACAGGGAACAGACAGGGAACAGACAGGGAAGAGACAGGGAAGAGACAGGGAACAGACAGGGAAGAGACAGGAAGAGACAGGGAAGAGACAGGGAACAGACAGGAAGAGACAGGAACAGACAGGAACAGACAGGGAACAGACAGGGAACAGACAGGGAACAGACAGGGAAGAGACAGGGAACAGACAGGGAACAGACAGGGAAGAGACAGGGAAGAGACAGGAAGGACAGGGAAACAGACAGGAAGAGACAGGGAAGAGACAGGGAACAGACAGGAGAACAGACAGGGAAGAGACAGGGAAGAGACAGGGAAGAGACAGGGAACAGACAGGAAGAGACAGGGAACAGACAGGGAACAGACAGGAAGAGACAGGGAAAGACAGACAGGGAACAGACAGGGAAGAGACAGGGAACAGACAGGGAAGAGACAGGGAAGAGACAGGGAACAGACAGGAAGAGACAGGAACAGACAGGGAACAGACAGGGAAGAGACAGGAACAGACAGGAACAGACAGGGAAGAGACAGGGAAGAGACAGGGAACAGACAGGGAAGAGACAGGAACAGACAGGGAAGAGACAGGAAGAGACAGGGAACAGACAGGGAAGAGACAGGAAGAGACAGGGAACAGACAGGGAAGAGACAGGGAACAGACAGGAAGAGACAGGAAGAGACAGGAACAGACAGGAAGAGACAGGGAACAGACAGGAACAGACAGGAACAGACAGGGAAGAGACAGGGAAGAGACAGGAACAGAGACAGGAACAGACAGGGAAGAGACAGGAACAGACAGGAACAGACAGGGAACAGACAGGGAAGAGACAGGGAACAGACAGGGAACAGACAGGGAAGAGACAGGGAACAGACAGAAGACAGGGACAGGGAACAGACAGGGAAGAGACAGGAAAGAGACAGGAACAGACAGGGAACAGACAGGGAAGAGACAGGGAAGTGACAGGGAACAGACAGGAAGAGACAGGGAAGAGACAGGAACAGACAGGAAGTGACAGGGAACAGACAGGGAAGAGACAGGAACAGACAGGAAGAGACAGGGAAGAGACAGGGAACAGACAGGAAGTGACAGGGAACAGACAGGAACAGACAGGGAAGAGACAGGGAAGAGACAGGGAACAGACAGGGAACAGACAGGGAAGGAACAGACAGGGAAGAGACAGGAAGAACAGGAACAGTCAGGGAAGAGACAGGGAAGAGACAGGAACAGAAGAACAGACAGGAAGAGAGGAGGGACAGACAGGGAACAGACAGGGAAGAGACAGGGAAGTGACAGGGAACAGACAGGAAGAGGAAGAGACAGGAACAGACAGGAAGAGAAAGAAGAGACAGGAACAGACAGGGAAGAGACAGGGAAGAGACAGGAACAGACAGGAACAGACAGGGAAGAGAAAGGAAGTGACAGGGAACAGACAGGGAACAGACAGGGAAGAGACAGAAGTGACAGGGAACAGACAGGGAAGAGAAAAGAAGAGACAGGGAAGAGACAGGAACAGACAGGGAAGAGACAGGAAACAGACAGGGAACAGACAGGGAAGAGACAGGGAACAGACAGGGAAGAGAAAGGGAAGTGACAGGGAACAGACAGAACAGACAGGAACAGACAGGGAAGAGAAAGGAAGTGACAGGGAAACAGACAGGGAAGAGACAGGGAACAGACAGGGAACAGACAGGGAAGAGACAGGAACAGACAGGGAAGAGACAGGGAAGAGACAGGAACAGACAGGGAAGTGACAGGAACAGACAGGGAACAGACAGGGAAGAGACAGGAAGAGAAGGAAGTGACAGGGAACAGACAGGGAAGAGACAGGAACAGACAGGGAAGAGAAAGGGAAGAGACAGGGAAGACAGGGAAGAGACAGGAACAGACAGGGAACAGACAGGGAAGAGACAGGGAACAGACAGGGAAGAGACAGGAAGAGACAGGGAACAGACAGAAGTGACAGGAACAGACAGGGAACAGACAGGGAAGACAGACAGGAACAGACAGGGAACAGACAGGGAACAGAAAGGAAGTGACAGGAACAGACAGGGAAGAGAAGACAACAGACAGGGAAGACAGACAGGGAAGAGACAGGAACAGACAGGAAGAGACAGGGAACAGACAGGGAACAGTCAGGGAAGAGAAGAGAGGAAGACACAGGGAACAGACAGGAACAGACAGGGAAGAGACAGGGAACAGACAGGGAACAGACAGGGAACAGACAGGAAGAGACAGGAAGTGACAGGGAAGTCAGGAAGAGGGAAGAGACAGGGAACAGACAGGGAACAGACAGGGAAGAGACAGGGATCAGGGAACAGACAGAGAAGAGACAGAGAAGAGACAGAACAGACAGGGAAGAGACAGGTAGAGACAGGGAACAGACAGGAAGAGACAGGGAAGAGAAGAAAGACAGGGAACAGACAGGGAACAGTCAGGAAGAGACAGGAAGAGACAGGAACAGACAGGAAGAGACAGGAAGAGACAGGAACAGACAGGAACAGACAGGGAAGAAAGAAAGACAGGGAACAGACAGGGAACAGACAGGAAGAGACAGGAACAGACAGGGAACAGACAAGGAAGAGACAGGAACAGACAGGGAAGAGACAGGGAAGAGACAGGAAGAGACAGGGAAGAGACAGGGAAGAGACAGGGAACAGACAGAAGAGACAGGAACAGACAGGGAACAGACAGGAACAGACAGGAAGAGACAGGAAGAGACAGGAACAGACAGGGAAGAAAGGGAAGAGACAGGGAAGAAAAGGGAAGAGACAGGGAACAGACAGGAACAGACAGGAAGAGACAGAACAGACAGGAAGAGACAGGAAGAGACAGGGAACAGACAGGAAGTGACAGGGAACAGACAGGAACAGACAGGGAAGAAAGGGAAGTGACAGGGAACAGACAGGGAACAGACAGGGAACAGACAGGAAGTGACAGGGAACAGACAGGGAAGAGACAGGAAGCAGACAGGAACAGACAGGAAGTGACAGGAACAGACAGGGAAGTGACAGGAAACAGACAGGAAGAGACAGGAAGAGACAGGGAACAGACAGGAAGTGACAGGAACAGACAGGGAACAGACAGGAAGAGACAGTGAAGGAACAGACAGGAACAGACAGGAAGAGACAGGGAACAGACAGGAAGAAGAGAAGGTGACAGGAACAGTCAGGAAGAGACAGGGAAGAGACAGAGAACAGACAGGAACAGACAGGGAAGAAAAGGAAGTGACAGGGAACAGACAGGGAACAGTCAGGGAAGAGACAGACAGGAACAGACAGGGAAGACAGAAGGGACAGGAACAGACAGGGAAGAGAAAAAAAGTGACAGGGAACAGACAGGAAGAGACAGGAAGAGACAGAGAACAGACAGGGAAGAGACAGGGAAGAAAGGAAGTGACAGGGAACAGACAGGGAACAGACAGGGAAGAGACAGAGGGAAGAAGAGACAGACAGGAAGAGAAGAGACAGACAGGAAGAGACAGGAACAGACAGGAAGACAGACAGAGACAGGAGGGAAGAGACAGGGAAGAGACAGGGAAGAGACAGAAGAAGACAGAGACAGACAGGGAACAGACAGGAACAGACAGAAGAGACAGGGAAGAGACAGGGAACAGACAGGGAAGACAGGGAACAGACAGGGAAGAGACAGGAAGAGACAGGGAACAGACAGGGAAGAGACAGAGACAGAAGAAAGGGAACAGGAACAGACAGGAAGAGACAGGAAGAGACAGGGAACAGACAGGGAAGAGACAGGGAAGAGACAGGAAGAGACAGGGAACAGACAGGGAACAGACAGACAGAAGAGACAGACAGTGACAGGGAACAGACAGGGAACAGACAGACAGAACAGACAGGAAGAAAGACAGTGACAGGGAAACAGACAGAACAGACAGACAGAAGAGACAGGGAACAGACAGGAAGTGAGGGAGACAGACAGGGAAGAGACAGGAAGAGACAGGAACAGACAGGAAGAGACAGGAACAGACAGGAACAGACAGGAAGAGACAGGAAGTGACAGGGAACAGACAGGGAAGAGACAGGAACAGACAGAAAGAGACAGACAGAACAGGAACAGACAGGAAGAGACAGGAAGAGACAGATAACAGACAGGGAAGAGACAGGGAAGAGAAGGAAGACAGGAACAGACAGGAACAGACAGGGAAGAGACAGGGAAGTGACAGGAACAGACAGGGAAAGAGACAGGGAAGAGACAGGGAACAGACAGGGAAGAGACAGGAACAGACAGGGAACAGACAGGGAAGAGACAGGAACAGACAGGGAACAGACAGGGAAGAGACAGGAACAGACAGGGAACAGACAGGGAACAGACAGAACAGTCACAGGGAAGACAGGAAAGAAAGACAGGAAGACAGAGAACAGACAGGAACAGACAGGAACAGACAGGAAGAAGAAGAAGACAGGGACAGGAAGAGACAGGAACAGACAGGGAAGAGAAGAAGAAGTGACAGGAACAGACAGGGAAGAGACAGGAAGAGACAGACAGAGAACAGACAGGGAAGAGACAGGGTAGACAGGGATCAGAAAGAACAGACAGAGAAGAGACAGAGAAGAGACAGGGAAAAGACAGGGAAGAGACAGGGAACAGACAGGAAGAGACAGGGAACAGACAGGAAAGAGACAGGGAACAGACAGGGAAGAGACAGGAACAGACAGGGAACAGACAGGGAAGAGACAGGGAACAGACAGGGAACAGACAGGGAAGAGACAGACAGACAGGGACAGACAGGGAGACAGACAGAAGAGAGACAGGACAACAGAGACAGACAGGAACAGACAGGAACAGACAGGGAAGAGACAGGGAAGAAGACAGAAACAGACAGGAACAGACAGAGACAGACAGAAGAGACAGGAACAGACAGACAGAGACAGACAGAAGAGACAGGAAGAGACAGGAAGAGACAGGAACAGACAGGGAACAGACAGAGAAGAGACAGGGAACAGAGAACAGACAGGAACAGACAGGGAAGAGACAGGAACAGACAGAAGAGACAGAAACAGACAGACAGACAGACAGGGAAGAGACAGAGAAGAGACAGACAAGAAGAGACAAGAGACAGAGACAGACAGACAGACAGACAGGGATCAGACAGGAACAGACAGGGAAGAGACAGGGAAGAGACAGACAGGAACAGACAGGAACAGACAGGGAACAGACAGGGAAGAGACAGACAAGAGACAGAACAGACAGGGAAGAGACAGGGAAGAGACAGGGAAGACAGACAGAAGAGACAGACAGACAGAACAGACAGGACAGAGACAGGGAACAGACAGGAAGAGACAGGGAACAGACAGACAGGAACAGACAGGAAGACAGGAACAGACAGGGAACAGACAGACAAGACAGGAAAGACAGGGAACAGACAGACAACAGACAGGAACAGACAGGAACAGACAGGAAGAGACAGAAGACAGACAGAGAGACAGACAGAAAGACACAGACAGACAGGAAGACAGGAACAGACAGGGAACAGACAGGACAGACAGACAGGGGAACAGACAGGAAGTGACAGGGAAGAGACAGGGAACAGACAGGGAAGACAGGAAGACAGACAGAACAGACAGGGAACAGACAGGAAGAGACAGGGAACAGACAGGGAAGAGAAGAGAGACAGAACAGACAGGAAGAGACAGGAAGACAGACAGAGACAGACAGACAGAAACAGACAGGGAAGAGACAGACAACAGACAGGGAACAGACAGGGAACAGACAGGAAGAGACAGAAGAGACAGGGAACAGACAGGGAAGAGACAGGAAGAGACAGGGAAGAGACAGGGAAGAGACAGGAAGACAGAGACAGACAGAACAGACAGGGAACAGACAGGGAAGAGACAGACAGAGAGGAAGAGACAGACAGACAGGAAGAGACAGGAACAGAGACAGGGAACAGACAGGAACAGACAGGAAGAGACAGAGAAGACAGGAACAGACAGGAACAGACAGGAACAGACAGGAACAGACAGAGAAGAGAGAGGACAGACAGACAGGGAACAGACAGGAAGAGACAGGAAACAGACAGGGAAGAGAAGAAGAAGACAGACAGACAGGGAAGAGACAGGAAGAGACAGACAACAGACAGGGAGAGACAGACAGGACAGAGACAGGAAGAACAGACAGACAGAGAGACAGAGAAGAGACAGGGAAACAGACAGGAAGAGACAGGAACAGACAGGGAAGAGACAGGGAACAGACAGGGAAGAGACAGGGAACAGACAGGAAGAGACAGGAACAGACAGGGAACAGACAGGAAGAGACAGAACAGACAGGAACAGACAGGAAGACAGGGAAGAGACAGAACAGACAGAAGTGACAGAGGAAGAGACAGGAAGACAGGAACAGACAGGAACAGACAGGAACAGACAGGGAAGAGACAGGAACAGACAGACAGAGACAGACAGGAACAGACAGAGAACAGACAGGGAACAGACAGGGAAACAGACAGAGAAGAGACAGGGAACAGACAGGAAGAGACAGGAAGAGACAGACAGGAAGAGACAGGGAAGAGACAGGGACAGAAGACAGACAGAGAAGAGACAGACAGGAACAGACAGAAGAGACAGGGAAGAGACAGGGACAGACAGGAAGAGACAGGAACAGACAGGGAAGAGACAGGGAACAGACAGGGAAGAGACAGAACAGACAGGAACAGACAGGAACAGACAGAACAGACAGAGAAGAGACAGGGAACAGACAGGGAAGAGACAGACAGACAGACAGACAGGAACAGACAGAGAGACAGACAGGAACAGACAGGGAACAGACAGGGAAGAGACAGACAGAACAGACAGAAGACAGACAGAACAGACAGGGAAGAGAAGACAGGACAGAGACAGGGAACAGACAGGAAGAGACAGGGAACAGACAGAAGAGACAGAACAGACAGGGAACAGACAGGAAGAGACAGGGAACAGACAGGGAACAGACAGGAAACAGACAGGAAGAGACAGAGAAGAGACAGAGAACAGTCAGGAAGAGACAGGGAAGAGACAGGAACAGACAGGGAAGAGACAGACAAGAGACAGGAACAGACAGGAACAGAGAAGAGAAGAGACAGGGAACAGACAGGGAAGAGACAGGGAAGAGACAGGAACAGACAGGAACAGACAGGGAAGAGACAGGGAACAGACAGGAAGAGACAGGAAGAGACAGGAACAGACAGAACAGACAGAAGACAGGAACAGAAGAGACAGACAGAACAGACAGAAGAGACAGGGAAGAGACAGGGACAGACAGGGAAGAGACAGGGAAGAGACAGGGAAGAGACAGGGAAGAGACAGACAGAAAGAGACAGGGAACAGACAGGGAACAGACAGGAAGAGACAGGGAACAGACAGGGAAGACAGACAGAGACAGGGAACAGACAGGAAGAGACAGGGAACAGACAGGGAAGAGAACAGAAGACAGACAGAAGACAGACAGGAGACAGACAGACAGAGACAGACAGACAGAACAGACAGACAGACAGAAGAGACAGAAGAGACAGAACAGACAGGAAGAGACAGAGGAAGACAGGAAACAGACAGGAACAGACAGAGAGACAGACAGAGACAGACAGAAACAGACAGGGAAGAGACAGGGAACAGACAGGGAACAGACAGGGAACAGACAGGAACAGACAGGGAAGAGACAGGAACAGACAGGAAGAGACAGGAACAGACAGGGAAGAGACAGGGAAGAGACAGGAAGAGACAGGAACAGACAGGGAACAGACAGGAAGAGACAGGAAGACAGACAGGGAAGAGACAGGAACAGACAGACAGAGACAGACAGGAACAGACAGGGAACAGACAGACAGAAAGACAGACAGGAACAGACAGGAACAGACAGACAGAGACAGGGAACAGACAGGAGACAGACAGGGAAGAGACAGGGACAGACAGACAGGACAGACAGACAGACAGAGAAAGAGAGAGACAGAAACAGACAGGGAAGAGACAGGGAAGAGACAGAACAGACAGACAGACAGAACAGACAGGAAGAGACAGGGAAGAGACAGGGAACAGACAGGGAAGTGACAGGGAACAGACAGGAACAGACAGGAAGACAGACAGGGAACAGACAGGGAAGAGACAGAGGAACAGACAGGGAAGACAGACAGGAACAGACAGAAACAGACAGACAGAAGAGACAGACAAGAGACAGAGAAGACAGAGACAGACAGAGAACAGACAGGGAACAGACAGGAACAGACAGGGAAGAGACAGGAAGAGACAGGACAGACAGAAGACAGACAGACAGAGACAGACAGAACAGACAGGACAGACAGAGACAGGGAACAGACAGGGAACAGACAGGACAGAACAGAGACAGACAGTGACAGACAGGACAGACAGAAGAGACAGGAACAGACAGGAAGAGAAGGAAGAGACAGGAAACAGACAGACAAGAGACAGAAAGACAGGGAACAGACAGGAAGACAGACAGAGACAGAAGACAGACAGACAGGACAGAGGAGACAAGGGAAGAGACAGGAACAGACAGGAAGAGACAGGGAACAGACAGGAAGAGACAGAGACAGACAGACAGGGAAGAGACAGAGACAGACAGACAGGAACAGACAGGACAGACAGACAGGGACAGAAAGAGACAGACAGAGAAGAAGAGAAGAGAACAGACAGGAAGAGACAGGAACAGACAGGGAGAGACAGAACAGACAGGAACAGACAGGGAACAGACAGGGAAGACAGAGACAGGACAGAAGAGACAGGAAAGACAGACAGACAGACAGACAGACAGGAAGACAGACAGAGACAGACAGAACAGACAGACAGAAGACAGACAGACAAAGACAGACAGAGACAGACAGAAGAGACAGGAACAGACAGGGAAGAGACAGAACAGACAGGAACAGACAGGGAAGAGACAGGAACAGACAGGGAAGAGACAGGTAACAGACAGACAGGGAAGAGACAGACAACAGACAGACAGAAGAGACAGGAACAGACAGGGAACAGACAGGGAAGAGACAGGGAAGAGACAGGAACAGACAGGGAAGTGACAGGGAAGAGACAGGAAACAGACAGGAACAGACAGGGAAGACAGGACAGTGACAGGAAACAGACAGGAACAGACAGGAAAGAGACAGGGAACAGACAGGAAGAGACAGGGAGAGTGACAGGGAACAGAGAAGAGACAGGAAGACAGACAGGAAGAGACAGGGAAGACAGACAGGGTGAGAGACAGATCAGACAGGAACAGACAGACAGAGAGACAGAGAAGAGACAGGGAACAGACAGGAAGAGACAGAGAGACAGACAGAAACAGACAGGAACAGACAGAGACAGAAGAGACAGAGAAGAGACAGACAGAACAGACAGAGAAGACAGGGAAGAGACAGGACAGAACAGACAGGGAAGAGACAGGAACAGAAGAACAGACAGGGAAGAGACAGGGAACAGACAGGAAGAGACAGGGAAGAGACAGGAACAGACAGGAAGTGACAGGGAACAGACAGGAACAGACAGGGAAGAGAAGACAGGACAGACAGGAACAGACAGGGAACAGACAGGAACAGACAGGGAACAGACAGGAAACAGACAGGGAAGAGACAGGGAAGAGACAGGGAACAGACAGGAAGAACAGACAGGGAAGAGACAGGGAAGACAGACAGGAACAGACAGGAAGAGACAGGGAAGAGACAGGGAACAGACAGGGAAGAGACAGACAGGAAGACAGACAGGAAGAGACAGACAACAGACAGGAAGACAGACAGACAGAAGAGAGACAGGGAACAGACAGAGAAGAAGGAAGACAGACAGAACAGACAGGAAACAGACAGGGAAGAGACAACAGGAAGGAACAGACAGGAACAGACAGGGAAGAGACAGGGAAGGACAGACAGGAAAGACAGAAGACAGAACAGACAGACAGTCAGAAGAGACAGGAACAGAACAGACAGGGAAGAGACAGGGAAGAGACAGGGAACAGACAGGGAAGAGAAGGGAAGAGACAGGAAACAGACAGGAAGAGACAGGAAGAGACAGAGAACAGACAGGGAACAGACAGGGAAGAGAAGGGAAGTGACAGGAACAGACAGGGAACAGACAGGGAAGAGACAGGAAGTGACAGGAACAGACAGGGAAGAGAAAGGAAGAGACAGGGAAGAGACAGGAACAGACAGGAAGAGACAGGAACAGACAGGAAACAGACAGAAGAGACAGGAACAGACAGGAACAGACAGGAAGAGACAGGAACAGGGAACAGACAGGGAACAGACAGGAACAGACAGGAAGAGAGAGGAGGAAGAAACAGACAGGGAAGAGACAGGGAAGAGACAGGGAACAGACAGGAAGTGACAGGAACAGACAGGGAAGAGAAAGGAAGAGACAGGAACAGACAGGGAAGAGACAGGGAACAGACAGGAACAGACAGGAAGGAAGGAAGACAGGGAAGAGACAGGGAACAGACAGGGAAGAGACAGGGAACAGACAGGGAAGACAGGAAGAGACAGGAAGAGAAGGAAGAGACAGGGAACAGACAGGGAACAGACAGGAAGAGACAGGGAACAGACAGGGAAGAGACAGGGAAGAGACAGGGAACAGACAGGAAAGGAACAGACAGGGAACAGACAGGAACAGAACAGACAGGAACAGACAGGGAAGAGAAAGGGAAGTGACAGGAACAGACAGGAAGAGACAGGAACAGACAGGGAAGAGACAGGAAGAGACAGGAAACAGACAGGAAGAGACAGGAACAGACAGGGAACAGTCAGGGAAGAGACAGGGAAGAGAAAGAAGGGAACAGACAGGAACAGACAGGAACAGAAAGGAAGAGGGAACAGACAGGGAACAGACAGGGAACAGACAGGAAGAGAGGAAGTGACAGGGAACAGTCAGGGAAGAGACAGGAAAGAGACAGGGAACAGACAGGAAGAGACAGACAGAGAAGGGAGACAGGAACAGACAGAGAAGAGACAGAGAAGAGACAGGAACAGACAGGGAAGAGACAGGGAACAGACAGGAAGAGACAGGAACAGACAGGGAACAGACAGGGAACAGACAGGGAAGAGACAGGAACAGACAGGAACAGACAGGGAAGAGACAGGAAGAGACAGGAAGAGACAGGGAACAGACAGGAACAGTCAGGGAAGAGACAGGAAGAGACAGACGAACAGACAGACAGGGAAGAGACAGGAACAGACAGGGAACAGACAGGGAAGAGAAAAGGAAGGACAGGGAACAGACAGGAACAGACAGGAAAGAGACAGGGAACAGACAGGAAGAGAAAGGAAGTGACAGGGAACAGACAGGGAAGAGACAGGGAAGAGACAGGAAGAGACAGGGAAGAGACAGGGAAGAGACAGGGAACAGACAGGAACAGACAGGAAGAGACAGGGAAGAGACAGGGAACAGACAGGGAAGAGACAGGGAACAGACAGGAACAGACAGGAACAGACAGGAAGAGACAGGGAAGAGACAGGAAGAGACAGGGAACAAAGGGAAGAGACAGGGAAGAAAGGGAAGAGACAGGGAACAGACAGGGAACAGACAGGGAAGAGACAGGGAACAGTCAGGAAGAGACAGGGAAGAGACAGGAACAGACAGGGAAGTGACAGGAACAGACAGGGAACAGACAGGGAAGAGAAAGGAAGTGACAGGGAACAGACAGGAACAGACAGGGAACAGACAGGGAACAGACAGGGAAGAGACAGGAAGAGACAGGAACAGACAGGGAAGAGACAGGGAACAGACAGGGAAGAGACAGGAACAGACAGGGAAGAGACAGGGAAGAGACAGGGAACAGACAGGGAAGAGACAGGGAACAGACAGGGAACAGACAGGGAAGAGACAGGAAGAGACAGGAACAGACAGGAACAGACAGGGAAGAGACAGGGAACAGACAGGGAAGAGAAAGGGAAGTGACAGGGAACAGACAGGGAAGAGACAGGGAAGAGACAGAGAACAGACAGGGAACAGACAGGGAAGAGAAAGGGAAGACAGGGAACAGACAGGGAACAGACAGGGAAGAGACAGGAACAGACAGGGAACAGACAGGGAAGAGACAGGAGACAGGAACAGACAGGGAAGAGACAGGGAAGAGACAGGAACAGACAGGGAAGAGACAGGAAGGACAGAGAACAGACAGGAACAGACAGGGAAGAGAAGAGGGAAGAGACAGGAACAGACAGGGAACAGACAGGGAAGAGACAGGGAAGAGAAAGGAACAGACAGGGAAGAGAAAGGGAAGAGACAGGAACAGACAGGAACAGACAGGGAAGAGACAGGTAACAGACAGGGAACAGAGGAAGAGACAGGAAGAGACAGGGAACAGACAGGAAAGAGACAGGAAGAGACAGGGAACAGACAGGAAGAGAAAGGGAAGGGAACAGACAGGAACAGACAGGGAACAGACAGGGAAGAGAAGGGAAGTGACAGGGAACAGACAGGGAAGAGACAGGGAACAGACAGGAAGAGAAGACAGGGAACAGACAGGGAAGAGACAGGGTAGAGACAGGGACAGAAAGGAACAGACAGAGAAGAGACAGAGAAGAGACAGGAAAAGACAGGGAAGAGACAGGGAACAGACAGGGAAGAGACAGGGAACAGACAGGAAGAGACAGGAACAGACAGGAAGAGACAGGAAACAGACAGGGAACAGACAGGAAGAGACAGGGAACAGACAGGGAACAGACAGGGAAGAGACAGGGAAGAGACAGGAACAGACAGGAAGAGACAGGAAGAGACAGGGAACAGACAGGAACAGACAGGAAGAGAGACAGGGAACAGACAGGGAAGAGAAGGAAGTGACAGGAACAGTCAGGAAAGAGACAGGAAGAGACAGGGAAGAGACAGGAAGAGACAGGGACAGGGATCAGAAAGGAACAGACAGAGAAGAGACAGAGAAGAGACAGGAACAGACAGGGAAGAGACAGGAAGAGACAGGGAACAGACAGGGAAGAGACAGGGAACAGACAGGAAGAGACAGGAACAGTCAGGGAAGAGACAGGGAACAGACAGGGAACAGACAGGGAAACAGGGAAGAGACAGGGAAGAGACAGGAACAGACAGAGAAGAGACAGGGAAGAGACAGGAACAGACAGGAAGAGACAGGGAACAGACAGGGAAGAGAAAGGAAGGACAGAAACAGACAGGAACAGACAGGGAAGAGACAGGGAACAGACAGGGAAGAGAAAGGGAAGAGACAGGAACAGACAGGGAAGAGACAGGAAGAGACAGGGAAGAGACAGGGAGACAGGGAAACAGACAGGAAGAGACAGGGAAGAGACAGGAACAGACAGGGAAGACAGACAGGAAGAGACAGGGAAGAGACAGGAAACAGACAGGGAAGAGACAGGAAGAGACAGGGAACAGACAGGAAGAGACAGGAAGAGACAGGGAACAGACAGGAAGAGACAGGGAAGAGACAGGAAAGAGACAGGGAACAGACAGGGAACAGACAGGGAAGAGACAGGGAAGAGACAGGAAACAGACAGGGAAGAGACAGGGAAGAGACAGGAACAGACAGGGAAGAGAAAGGAACAGACAGGGAAGAGACAGAAGAGACAGGGAACAGACAGGAAGTGACAGGGAAGAGACAGGGAACAGACAGGAAGAGACAGGAAGAGACAGGGAACAGACAGGGAAGAGACAGGGAACAGACAGGGAAGAGACAGGGAAGTGACAGGGAACAGACAGGAAGAGACAGGAAGAGACAGAGAAGAGACAGGGAAGAGACAGGGAAGAGACAGGGAAGAGACAGGGAACAGACAGGGAACAGACAGGGAACAGACAGGGAAGTGACAGGAACAGACAGGGAAGAGACAGGAAAGAGACAGACAAGGGAAGAGACAGGGAAGAGACAGGGAAGAGACAGGGAAGAGACAGGAACAGACAGGACAGGGAACAGACAGGGAAGAGACAGGAAAGACAGACAGGAACAGACAGGAACAGACAGGGAAGAGACAGGAAGAACAGGGAACAGACAGGGAAGAACAGGGAAGAGACAGGGAACAGACAGGAAGAGACAGGAACAGACAGGGAACAGACAGGGAAGAGACAGGGAAGAGACAGGAAGAGACAGGGAAGAGACAGGGAACAGACAGGGAACAGACAGGGAAGAGACAGGGAAGAGAAGAGGGAAGAGACAGGGAACAGACAGGAACAGACAGGGAACAGACAGGAACAGACAGGAAGAGAAGGGAAGTGACAGGGAACAGACAGGGAAGAGACAGGGAACAGACAGGAAGAAGAAAGAGACAGGGAACAGACAGGGAAGAGACAGGAAGAGACAGGAACAGACAGGAAGAGACAGGGAAGAGACAGGGATCAGAAAGGAACAGACAGGAAGAGACAGAGAAGAGACAGGGAAAAGACAGGGAAGAGACAGGAACAGACAGGAAGAGACAGGAACAGACAGGGAAGAGACAGGAACAGACAGGAAGAGACAGGTAACAGACAGGGAACAGACAGGAAGAGACAGGAACAGACAGGAACAGACAGGGAAGAGACAGGAAGTGACAGGGAAGAGACAGGAACAGACAGGGAAGAGAAGGGAAGTGACAGGGAACAGACAGGGAACAGACAGGGAAGAGACAGGAACAGACAGGGAAGAGAAAGGGAAGTGACAGGAACAGACAGGGAAGAGACAGGGAAGAGACAGGAACAGACAGGGAAGTGACAGACAGGAAGAGACAGGGAAGAGACAGGGAACAGACAGGGAACAGACAGGGAAGAGAAAGGGAACAGACAGGGAACAGACAGGGAAGAGACAGGAAGTGACAGGAACAGACAGGAAGAGACAGGGAACAGACAGGGAAGAAAGGAAGGAAGGGAACAGTCAGGAAGAGACAGGACAGAAACAGACAGGAACAGACAGGGAAGAGAAGGAAGTGACAGGGAACAGACAGGGAACAGACAGGGAAGAGACAGGAAGAGACAGGGAACAGACAGGAACAGACAGGGAAGAGGGAACAGACAGGAACAGACAGGGAAGAGACAGGGAAGTGACAGGGAACAGACAGGGAAGAGACAGGGAACAGACAGGGAAGAGAAAGGGAAGTGACAGGGAACAGTCAGGGAAGAGACAGGGAAGAGACAGATAACAGACAGGGAACAGACAGGGAAGAGAAAGGGAAGTGACAGGGAACAGACAGGGAACAGACAGGGAAGAGACAGGGAAGTGACAGGGAACAGACAGGGAAGAGAAAGGGAAGAGACAGGGAACAGACAGGGAAGAGACAGGTAACAGACAGGGAACAGTCAGGGAAGAGACAGGGAAGAGACAGGGAAGAGACAGGGAAGAGACAGGGAACAGACAGGGAAGAGACAGGGAACAGACAGGGAACAGTCAGGGAAGAGACAGGGAAGAGAAAGGGAAGTGACAGGGAACAGACAGGGAACAGACAGGGAACAGACAGGGAACAGACAGGAAGAGAAAGGGAAGTGACAGGAACAGACAGGGAAGAGACAGGGAACAGACAGGGAAGAGAAAGGAAGTGACAGGGAACAGTCAGGGAAGAGACAGGGAAGAGACAGGAACAGACAGGGAAGAGACAGGGTAGAGACAGGGATCAGAAAGGAACAGACAGAGAAGAGACAGAGAAGAGACAGGGAAAAGACAGGGAAGAGACAGGGAACAGACAGGTAAGAGACAGGGAACAGACAGGAAGAGACAGGGAACAGACAGGGAAGAGACAGGTAACAGACAGGGAACAGTCAGGAAGAGACAGGAACAGACAGGGAACAGTCAGGGAAGAGACAGGGAAGTGACAGGGAAGAGACAGGGAACAGACAGGGAAGAGAAAGGGAAGAGACAGGGAACAGACAGGGAACAGACAGGGAAGAGACAGGGAACAGACAGGGAAGAGAAAGGAAGAGACAGGGAACAGACAGGGAAGAGACAGGGAAGAGACAGGGAACAGACAGGGAACAGACAGGGAAGTGACAGGGAAGTGACAGGGAAGAGACAGGAACAGACAGGAACAGACAGGGAAGAGACAGGGAAGTGACAGGGAACAGACAGGGAACAGACAGGGAAGAGACAGGAACAGACAGGGAAGAGAAAGGAAGTGACAGGGAACAGTCAGGGAAGAGACAGGAAGAGACAGGGAAGAGACAGGGAAGAGACAGGGAAGAGACAGGGTAGAGACAGGGATCAGAAAGGAACAGACAGAGAAGAGACAGGGAAGAGACAGGGAACAGACAGGAAGAGACAGGGAACAGACAGGGAAGAGACAGGGAAGAGACAGGGAACAGACAGGGAAGAGAAAGGGAAGAGACAGGGAAGAAAAAGGGAAGAGACAGGGAACAGACAGGAACAGACAGGGAAGAGACAGGGAACAGTCAGGGAAGAGACAGGAAGAGACAGGGAACAGACAGGGAAGTGACAGGGAACAGACAGGAACAGACAGGGAAGAGAAAGGAAGTGACAGGGAACAGACAGGGAACAGACAGGGAACAGACAGGGAACAGACAGGGAAGAGAAAGGGAAGTGACAGGAAACAGACAGGGAAGAGACAGGGAAGAGACAGGGAACAGACAGGGAAGTGACAGGGAACAGACAGGGAAGAGACAGGGAACAGACAGGGAAGTGACAGGGAACAGACAGGGAACAGACAGGGAAGAGACAGGGAAGTGACAGGGAACAGACAGGGAACAGACAGGGAAGAGACAGGGAACAGACAGGGAAGAGAAAGGGAAGTGACAGGGAACAGTCAGGGAAGAGACAGGGAAGAGACAGAGAACAGACAGGGAACAGACAGGGAAGAGAAAGGGAAGTGACAGGGAACAGACAGGGAACAGTCAGGGAAGAGACAGGGAAGTGACAGGGAACAGACAGGGAAGAGAAAGGGAAGAGACAGGGAAGAGACAGGGAACAGACAGGGAAGAGACAGGTAACAGACAGGAACAGTCAGGAAGAGACAGGGAAGAGACAGGGAAGAGACAGGGAACAGACAGGGAAGAGACAGGGAACAGACAGGGAACAGTCAGGGAAGAGACAGGGAAGAGAAAGGGAAGTGACAGGGAACAGACAGGGAACAGACAGGGAACAGACAGGGAAGAGAAAGGGAAGTGACAGGGAACAGACAGGGAAGAGACAGGGAACAGACAGGGAAGAGAAAGGGAAGTGACAGGGAACAGTCAGGGAAGAGACAGGGAAGAGACAGGGAACAGACAGGGAAGAGACAGGGTAGAGACAGGGATCAGAAAGGAACAGACAGAGAAGAGACAGAGAAGAGACAGGGAAAAGACAGGGAAGAGACAGGGAACAGACAGGGAAGAGACAGGGAACAGACAGGGAAGAGACAGGGAACAGACAGGGAAGAGACAGGTAACAGACAGGGAACAGTCAGGGAAGAGACAGGGAACAGACAGGGAACAGTCAGGGAAGAGACAGGGAAGAGACAGGGAACAGACAGGAAGTGACAGGGAAGAGACAGGGAACAGACAGGGAACAGACAGGGAACAGACAGGGAACAGACAGGGAACAGACAGGGAAGTGACAGGAACAGACAGGGAACAGACAGGGAAGAGACAGGGAACAGACAGGGAACAGACAGGGAACAGACAGGGAAGAGAAAGGGAAGTGACAGGGAACAGTCAGGGAAGAGACAGGGAAGAGACAGGGAACAGACAGGGAAGAGACAGGGTAGAGACAGGGATCAGAAAGGAACAGACAGAGAAGAGACAGAGAAGAGACAGGGAACAGACAGGGAAGAGACAGGGAAGAGACAGGGAACAGACAGGGAAGAGACAGGGAACAGACAGGGAAGAGACAGGGAACAGACAGGGAAGAGACAGGGAACAGACAGGGAACAGACAGGGAACAGACAGGGAAGAGACAGGGAACAGACAGGGAAGAGAAAGGGAAGTGACAGGGAACAGACAGGGAACAGACAGGGAACAGACAGGGAACAGACAGGGAAGAGAAAGGGAAGTGACAGGGAACAGACAGGGAAGAGACAGGGAACAGACAGGGAAGAGAAAGGGAAGTGACAGGGAACAGTCAGGGAAGAGACAGGGAAGAGACAGGGAACAGACAGGGAAGAGACAGGGTAGAGACAGGGATCAGAAAGGAACAGACAGAGAAGAGACAGAGAAGAGACAGGGAAAAGACAGGGAAGAGACAGGAACAGACAGGTAAGAGACAGGGAACAGACAGGGAAGAGACAGGGAACAGACAGGGAAGAGACAGGTAACAGACAGGAACAGTCAGGGAAGAGACAGGGAACAGACAGGGAACAGTCAGGGAAGAGACAGGGAAGTGACAGGGAAGAGACAGGGAACAGACAGGGAAGAAAGGAAGTGACAGGGAACAGACAGGGAACAGACAGGGAAGAGACAGGGAACAGACAGGGAAGAGAAAGGAAGTGACAGGGAACAGACAGGGAAGAGACAGGGAAGAGACAGGGAACAGACAGGGAAGTGACAGGGAAGTGACAGGGAAGAGACAGGGAACAGACAGGGAACAGACAGGAAGAGAAAGGAAGAGACAGGGAACAGACAGGGAACAGACAGGAAAGAGACAGGGAACAGACAGGGAAGAGAAAGGGAAGTGACAGGGAACAGTCAGGGAAGAGACAGGGAAGAGACAGGGAAGAGACAGGGAAGAGACAGGGTAGAGACAGGGATCAGAAAGGAACAGACAGAGAAGAGACAGGGAAGAGACAGGGAACAGACAGGGAAGAGACAGGGAACAGACAGGGAAGAGACAGGGAAGAGACAGGGAACAGACAGGGAAGAGAAAGGGAAGAGACAGGGAAGAAAAAGGGAAGAGACAGGGAACAGACAGGGAACAGACAGGGAAGAGACAGGGAACAGTCAGGGAAGAGACAGGGAAGAGACAGGGAACAGACAGGGAAGTGACAGGGAACAGACAGGGAACAGACAGGGAAGAGAAAGGAAGTGACAGGGAACAGACAGGGAACAGACAGGGAACAGACAGGAACAGACAGGGAAGAGAAAGGAAGTGACAGGAAACAGACAGGGAAGAGACAGGGAAGAGACAGGGAACAGACAGGGAAGTGACAGGGAACAGACAGGGAAGAGACTGGGAACAGACAGGGAAGTGACAGGGAACAGACAGGGAACAGACAGGGAAGAGACAGGGAAGTGACAGGGAACAGACAGGGAACAGACAGGGAAGAGACAGGGAACAGACAGGGAAGAGAAAGGGAAGTGACAGGGAACAGTCAGGGAAGAGACAGGGAAGAGACAGAGAACAGACAGGGAACAGACAGGGAAGAGAAAGGGAAGTGACAGGGAACAGCCAGGGAACAGTCAGGGAAGAGACAGGGAAGTGACAGGGAACAGACAGGGAAGAGAAAGGGAAGAGACAGGGAAGAGACAGGGAACAGACAGGGAAGAGACAGGTAACAGACAGGGAACAGTCAGGGAAGAGACAGGGAAGAGACAGGGAAGAGACAGGGAACAGACAGGGAAGAGACAGGGAACAGACAGGGAACAGTCAGGGAAGAGACAGGGAAGAGAAAGGGAAGTGACAGGGAACAGACAGGGAACAGACAGGGAACAGACAGGGAAGAGAAAGGGAAGTGACAGGGAACAGACAGGGAAGAGACAGGGAACAGACAGGGAAGAGAAAGGGAAGTGACAGGGAACAGTCAGGGAAGAGACAGGAAAGAGACAGGGAACAGACAGGGAAGAGACAGGGTAGAGACAGGGATCAGAAAGGAACAGACAGAGAAGAGACAGAGAAGAGACAGGGAAAAGACAGGGAAGAGACAGGGAACAGACAGGGAAGAGACAGGGAACAGACAGGGAAGAGACAGGGAACAGACAGGGAAGAGACAGGTAACAGACAGGAACAGTCAGGAAGAGACAGGGAACAGACAGGGAACAGTCAGGGAAGAGACAGGGAAGAGACAGGGAACAGACAGGGAAGAGACAGGGAAGAGACAGGGAACAGACAGGGAAGAGACAGGGAAGAGACAGGGAACAGACAGGGAACAGACAGGGAAGAGAAAGGGAAGTGACAGGGAACAGACAGGGAACAGACAGGGAAGAGACAGGGAACAGACAGGGAAGAGAAAGGGAAGTGACAGGGAACAGTCAGGGAAGAGACAGGGAAGAGACAGGGAAGAGACAGGGAAGAGACAGGGTAGAGACAGGGATCAGAAAGGAACAGACAGAGAAGAGACAGAGAAGAGACAGGGAACAGACAGGGAAGAGACAGGGAAGAGACAGGGAACAGACAGGGAAGAGACAGGGAACAGACAGGGAAGAGACAGGGAACAGTCAGGGAAGAGACAGGGAACAGACAGGGAACAGACAGGGAACAGACAGGAAGAGACAGGGAACAGACAGGGAAGAGAAAGGGAAGTGACAGGGAACAGTCAGGGAAGAGACAGGGAAGAGACAGGGAAGAGACAGGGAAGAGACAGGGAAGAGACAGGGAAGAGACAGGGTAGAGACAGGGATCAGAAAGGAACAGACAGAGAACAGACAGGGAAGAGACAGGGAACAGACAGGGAAGAGACAGGGAACAGACAGGAAGAGACAGGAAGAGACAGGGAACAGACAGGGAAGAGAAAGGGAAGAGACAGGGAAGAAAAAGGGAAGAGACAGGGAACAGACAGGGAACAGACAGGGAAGAGACAGGGAACAGTCAGGAAGAGACAGGGAAGAGACAGGGAAGAGACAGGGAAGAGACAGGGTAGAGACAGGGATCAGAAAGGAACAGACAGAGAAGAGACAGAGAAGAGACAGGGAACAGACAGGGAAGAGACAGGGAAGAGACAGGGAACAGACAGGGAAGAGACAGGGAACAGACAGGGAAGAGACAGGGAACAGTCAGGGAAGAGACAGGGAACAGACAGGGAACAGACAGGGAAGAGACAGGGATCAGAAAGGAACAGACAGGGAAGAGACAGAGAAGAGACAGGGAACAGACAGAGAAGAGACAGGGAACAGACAGGGAAGAGAAAGGGAAGAGACAGGGAACAGACAGGGAACAGACAGGGAAGAGACAGGGAAGTGTCAGGGAACAGAAAGGGAAGAGACAGGGAACAGACAGGGAAGAGACAGGGAACAGAAAGGGAAGAGACATGGAAGAGACAGGAGGGAAGAGACAGGGAACAGACAGGGAAGAGACAGAGAACAGACAGGGAAGAGACAGGGAAGTGAGGGAACAGCCAGGGAACAGACAGGGAACAGACAGAGAACAGACAGGGAAGAGACATGGAACAGACAGGGAAGTGACAGGGAAGAGACAGAGAACGTCTTGGCTGGTTGTAAGTTGAGTCTAAGACATCAGCGATCCACAGATCAAATCAAATCATATTGTATTTCTCATATCCGCCAAATACAACAGGTGTAGACTTTACGGTGAAATGCTTACTTACAAGCCATTTCCTAACAATGTAGAGTTTAAAAATAAGAAAATGTGCAAATAGCAAAACAATACATAACAATAATGAGGCTGTATACAAGGAGTACCAGTCCTGAGTCAATGTGCATGACATTCCCTTCCTAAGGCTGATTCAACAGAGCCTGTATTGTAGTATTAATATAGTATCATACATATACAGTACATTTCCCCCTTTGGTCAAATAAAATTACAGAATGGCTTTGGGTATTGCACAAATAACACAGAGAATCCTCACATTTATTGATTCTCCCAGTTTTCAAAATAGGGCACACATATAGTATGATACAACCTTAAATGCTGCTAAGGCACTTTTGATTGAATCCGACCCAAAGGAAATGAAATATGCTTGTGTAAGCCACACAGCCAAGACCCGGACAGCAGCTCATTGCACCGTGTATTTCTGGGTGCACAATAACATAAAAAGGACATTCATCCAACAACAGACAAATATAACTAAAACAATATCCGTCAAGTTAGAATATTCATTACCGTAAGTCACTTTGTCTTTCTGTTCTTGTTATCTTCACACAATCAAGTCCAGCTCCTTCGTTTAATCATTAAAACAACAAAATACTGATAGAGAATATATGTTCAGGGCATGTACACAGTGTCAGGTAATGTCCTCTAACTGGCTAATGACCTCTGGCTGGCTAATGACCTCTAACTGGCTAATGACCTCTAACTGGCTAATGTCCTCTAACTGGCTAATTACCTCTAACTGACTAATGTCCTCTAACTGACTAATGTCCTCTGACTGACTAATGTCCTCTAACTGACTAATGTCCTCTGACTGACTAATGTCCTCTAACTGACTAATGTCCTCTAACTGGCTAATGTCCTCTAACTGTCTAATGACCTCTAACTGGCTAATGACCTCTAACTGGCTAATGACCTCTAACTGGCTAATGTCCTCTAACTGGCTAATGACCTCTAACTGGCTAATGTCCTCTAACTGGACTGGCTAATGTCCTCTAACTGGCTAATGACCTCTAACTGGCTAATGACCTCTAACTGGCTAATGTCCTCTAACTGACTAATGTCCTCTAACTGGCTAATGTCCTCTAACTGTCTAATGTCCTCTAACTGGCTAACTGGCTACATGACCTCTAGCTGGCTAATGTCCTCTAACTGGCTAATGTCCTCTAACTGGCTAATGTCCTCTAACTGGCTAATGTCTTCTAACTGGCTAATGACCTCTAACTGACTAATGTCCTCTAACTGACTAATGTCCTCTAACTGGCTAATGTTCTCTAACTGGCTAATGTCCTCTAACTGGCTAATGTCCTCTAACTGGCTAATGACCTCTAACTGGCTAATGACCTCTAACTGGCTAATGACCTCTAACTGGCTAATGACCTCTAACTGGCTAATGTCCTCTAACTGGCTAATGACCTCTAACTGGCTAATGTCCTCTAACTGGACTGGCTAATGTCCTCTAACTGGCTAATGACCTCTAACTGGCTAATGACCTCTAACTGGCTAATGACCTCTAACTGACTAATGTCCTCTAACTGGCTAATGTCCTCTAACTGGCTAATGTCCTCTAACTGGCTAATGTCCTCTAACTGGCTAATGACCTCTAACTGGCTAATGTCCTCTAACTGGCTAATGTCCTCTAACTGGCTAATGTCCTCTAACTGGCTAATGTCCTCTAACTGGCTAATGTCCTCTAACTGGCTAATGTCCTCTAACTGTCTAATGTCCTCTAACTGTCTAATGTCCTCTAACTGTCTAATGTCCTCTAACTGGCTAATGTTTTCTAACTGACTAATGTCCTCTAACTGACTAATGTCCTCTAACTGTCTAATGTTTTCTAACTGACTAATGTCCTCTAACTGGCTAATGTTTTCTAACTGACTAATGTCCTCTAACTGACTAATGTCCTCTAACTGGCTAATGTCCTCTAACTGACTAATGTCCTCTAACTGTCTAATGTCCTCTAACTGTCTAATGTCCTCTAACTGACTAATGTCCTCTAACTGGCTAATGTCCTCTAACTGGCTAATGTCCTCTAACTGGCTAATGTCCTCTAACTGGCTAATGTCCTCTAACTGGCTAATGTCCTCTAACTGGCTAATGTTTTCTAACTGACTAATGTCCTCTAACTGACTAATGTCCTCTAACTGGCTAATGTCCTCTAACTGACTAATGTCCTCTAACTGTCTAATGTCCTCTAACTGTCTAATGTCCTCTAACTGTCTAATGTTTTCTAACTGACTAATGTCCTCTAACTGGCTAATGTCCTCTAACTGTCTAATGTTTTCTAACTGACTAATGTCCTCTAACTGACTAATGTCCTCTAACTGTCTAATGTCCTCTAACTGGCTAATGTTTTCTAACTGACTAATGTCCTCTAACTGACTAATGTCCTCTAACTGGCTAATGTCTTCTAACTGTCTAATGTCCACTAACTGTCTAATGTCCTCAAACTGTCTAATGTTTTCTAACTGACTAATGTCCTCTAACTGACTAATGTCCTCTAACTGACTAATGTCCTCTAACTGACTAATGTCCTCTAACTGACTAATGTTTTCTAACTGACTAATGTCCTCTAACTGACTAATGTCCTCTAAATGACTAATGTTTTCTAACTGACTAATGTCCTCTAACTGACTAATGTCCTCTAACTGACTAATGTCCTCTAACTGGCTAATGTCCTCTAACTGGCTAATGTTTTCTAACGGACTAATGTCCTCTAACTGACTAATGTCCTCTAACTGACTAATGTCCTCTAACTGACTAATGTCCTCTAACTGTCTAATGTCCTCTAACTGGCTAATGTTTTCTAACTGACTAATGTCCTCTAACTGACTAATGTCCTCTAACTGACTAATGTCCTCTAACTGGCTAATGTCCTCTAACTGGACTGGCTAATGTCCTCTAACTGGCTAATGACCTCTAACTGACTAATGTCCTCTAACTGGCTAATGACCTCTAGCTGGCTAATGTCCTCTAACTGGCAAATGTCCTCTAACTGTCTAATGTCCTCTAACTGGCTAATGTCCTCTAACTGGCTAATGTCCTCTAACTGACTAATGTCCTCTAACTGGCTAATGTTCTCTAACTGGCTAATGACCTCTAACTGGCTAATGACCTCTAACTGGCTAATGACCTCTAACTGGCTAATGACCTCTAACTGGCTAATGACCTCTAACTGGCTAATGTCCTCTAAATGACTAATGTCCTCTGACTGACTAATGTCCTCTGACTGACTAATGTCCTCTAACTGGCTAATGTCCTCTAACTGGCTAATGTCCTCTAACTGTCTAATGACCTCTAACTGGCTAATGACCTCTAACTGGCTAATGACCTCTAACTGGCTAATGTCCTCTAACTGGCTAATGACCTCTAACTGGCTAATGTCCTCTAACTGGACTGGCTAATGTCCTCTAACTGGCTAATGACCTCTAACTGGCTAATGACCTCTAACTGGCTAATGTCCTCTAACTGACTAATGTCCTCTAACTGGCTAATGTCCTCTAACTGTCTAATGTCCTCTAGCTGGCTAATGACCTCTAGCTGGCTAATGTCCTCTAACTGGCAAATGTCCTCTAACTGGCTAATGTCCTCTAACTGGCTAATGTCCTCTAACTGGCTAATGACCTCTAACTGGCTAATGTCCTCTAACTGACTAATGTCCTCTAACTGGCTAATGTTCTCTAACTGGCTAATGTCCTCTAACTGGCTAATGTCCTCTAACTGGCTAATGACCTCTAACTGGCTAATGACCTCTAACTGGCTAATGACCTCTAACTGGCTAATGACCTCTAACTGGCTAATGTCCTCTAACTGGCTAATGACCTCTAACTGGCTAATGTCCTCTAACTGGACTGGCTAATGTCCTCTAACTGGCTAATGACCTCTAACTGGCTAATGACCTCTAACTGGCTAATGACCTCTAACTGGCTAATGACCTCTAACTGACTAATGTCCTCTAACTGGCTAATGTCCTCTAACTGGCTAATGTCCTCTAACTGGCTAATGTCCTCTAACTGGCTAATGACCTCTAACTGGCTAATGACCTCTAACTGGCTAATGTCCTCTAACTGGCTAATGTCCTCTAACTGGCTAATGTCCTCTAACTGGCTAATGTCCTCTAACTGGCTAATGTCCTCTAACTGTCTAATGTCCTCTAACTGTCTAATGTTTTCTAACTGACTAATGTCCTCTAACTGGCTAATGTTTTCTAACTGACTAATGTCCTCTAACTGACTAATGTCCTCTAACTGTCTAATGTTTTCTAACTGACTAATGTCCTCTAACTGGCTAATGTTTTCTAACTGACTAATGTCCTCTAACTGACTAATGTCCTCTAACTGTCTAATGTCCTCTAACTGTCTAATGTCCTCTAACTGTCTAATGTTTTCTAACTGACTAATGTCCTCTAACTGGCTAATGTCCTCTAACTGGCTAATGTCCTCTAACTGACTAATGTCCTCTAACTGGCTAATGTTCTCTAACTGGCTAATGTCCTCTAACTGGCTAATGACCTCTAACTGGCTAATGACCTCTAACTGGCTAATGTCCTCTAAATGACTAATGTCCTCTGACTGACTAATGTCCTCTGACTGACTAATGTCCTCTAACTGGCTAATGTCCTCTAACTGGCTAATGTCCTCTAACTGTCTAATGACCTCTAACTGGCTAATGACCTCTAACTGGCTAATGACCTCTAACTGGCTAATGTCCTCTAACTGGCTAATGACCTCTAACTGGCTAATGTCCTCTAACTGGACTGGCTAATGTCCTCTAACTGGCTAATGACCTCTAACTGGCTAATGACCTCTAACTGGCTAATGTCCTCTAACTGACTAATGTCCTCTAACTGGCTAATGTCCTCTAACTGTCTAATGTCCTCTAGCTGGCTAATGACCTCTAGCTGGCTAATGTCCTCTAACTGGCAAATGTCCTCTAACTGGCTAATGTCCTCTAACTGGCTAATGTCCTCTAACTGGCTAATGACCTCTAACTGGCTAATGTCCTCTAACTGACTAATGTCCTCTAACTGGCTAATGTTCTCTAACTGGCTAATGTCCTCTAACTGGCTAATGTCCTCTAACTGGCTAATGACCTCTAACTGGCTAATGACCTCTAACTGGCTAATGACCTCTAACTGGCTAATGACCTCTAACTGGCTAATGTCCTCTAACTGGCTAATGACCTCTAACTGGCTAATGTCCTCTAACTGGACTGGCTAATGTCCTCTAACTGGCTAATGACTTCTAACTGGCTAATGACCTCTAACTGGCTAATGACCTCTAACTGGCTAATGACCTCTAACTGACTAATGTCCTCTAACTGGCTAATGTCCTCTAACTGGCTAATGTCCTCTAACTGGCTAATGTCCTCTAACTGGCTAATGACCTCTAACTGGCTAATGACCTCTAACTGGCTAATGTCCTCTAACTGGCTAATGTCCTCTAACTGGCTAATGTCCTCTAACTGGCTAATGTCCTCTAACTGGCTAATGTCCTCTAACTGTCTAATGTCCTCTAACTGTCTAATGTTTTCTAACTGACTAATGTCCTCTAACTGGCTAATGTTTTCTAACTGACTAATGTCCTCTAACTGACTAATGTCCTCTAACTGTCTAATGTTTTCTAACTGACTAATGTCCTCTAACTGGCTAATGTTTTCTAACTGACTAATGTCCTCTAACTGACTAATGTCCTCTAACTGTCTAATGTCCTCTAACTGTCTAATGTCCTCTAACTGTCTAATGTTTTCTAACTGACTAATGTCCTCTAACTGGCTAATGTCCTCTAACTGGCTAATGTCCTCTAACTGGCTAATGTCCTCTAACTGGCTAATGTCCTCTAACTGGCTAATGTCCTCTAACTGACTAATGTCCTCTAACTGACTAATGTCCTCTAACTGGCTAATGTCCTCTAACTGACTAATGTCCTCTAACTGTCTAATGTCCTCTAATTGTCTAATGTCCTCTAACTGTCTAATGTTTTCTAACTGACTAATGTCCTCTAACTGGCTAATGTCCTCTAACTGTCTAATGTTTTCTAACTGACTAATGTCCTCTAACTGACTAATGTCCTCTAACTGTCTAATGTCCTCTAACTGGCTAATGTTTTCTAACTGACTAATGTCCTCTAACTGACTAATGTCCACTAACTGTCTAATGTCCTCAAACTGTCTAATGTTTTCTAACTGACTAATGTCCTCTAACTGACTAATGTCCTCTAACTGACTAATGTCCTCTAACTGACTAATGTCCTCTAACTGTCTAATGTCCTCTAACTGGCTAATGTTTTCTAACTGACTAATGTCCTCTAACTGACTAATGTCCTCTAACTGACTAATGTTTTCTAACTGACTAATGTCCTCTAACTGACTAATGTTTTCTAACTGACTAATGTCCTCTAACTGACTAATGTCCTCTAACTGACTAATGTCCTCTAACTGACTAATGTCCTCTAACTGGCTAATGTTTTCTAACTGACTAATGTCCTCTAACTGACTAATGTCCTCTAACTGACTAATGTCCTCTAACTGACTAATGTCCTCTAACTGTCTAATGTCCTCTAACTGGCTAATGTTTTCTAACTGACTAATGTCCTCTAACTGACTAATGTCCTCTAACTGACTAATGTCCTCTAACTGGACTGGCTAATGTCCTCTAACTGACTAATGTCCTCTAACTGACTAATGTCCTCTAACTGACTAATGTCCTCTAACTGGCTAATGTCCTCTAACTGGACTGGCTAATGTCCTCTAACTGGCTAATGTCCTCTAACTGACTAATGTCCTCTAACTGGCTAATGACCTCTAGCTGGCTAATGTCCTCTAACTGGCAAATGTCCTCTAACTGTCTAATGTCCTCTAACTGGCTAATGTCCTCTAACTGGCTAATGTCCTCTAACTGGCTAATGTCCTCTAACTGGCTAATGTTCTCTAACTGGCTAATGTCCTCTAACTGGCTAATGACCTCTAACTGGCTAATGACCTCTAACTGGCTAATGACCTCTAACTGGCTAATGACCTCTAACTGGCTAATGTCCTCTAAATGACTAATGTCCTCTGACTGACTAATGTCCTCTGACTGGCTAATGTCCTCTAACTGGCTAATGTCCTCTAACTGGCTAATGTCCTCTAACTGTCTAATGACCTCTAACTGGCTAATGACCTCTAACTGGCTAATGACCTCTAACTGGCTAATGTCCTCTAACTGGCTAATGACCTCTAACTGGCTAATGTCCTCTAACTGGACTGGCTAATGTCCTCTAACTGGCTAATGACCTCTAACTGGCTAATGACCTCTAACTGGCTAATGTCCTCTAACTGACTAATGTCCTCTAACTGGCTAATGTCCTCTAACTGTCTAATGTCCTCTAGCTGGCTAATGACCTCTAGCTGGCTAATGTCCTCTAACTGGCAAATGTCCTCTAACTGGCTAATGTCCTCTAACTGGCTAATGTCCTCTAACTGGCTAATGACCTCTAACTGGCTAATGTCCTCTAACTGACTAATGTCCTCTAACTGGCTAATGTTCTCTAACTGGCTAATGTCCTCTAACTGGCTAATGTCCTCTAACTGGCTAATGACCTCTAACTGGCTAATGACCTCTAACTGGCTAATGACCTCTAACTGGCTAATGACCTCTAACTGGCTAATGTCCTCTAACTGGCTAATGACCTCTAACTGGCTAATGTCCTCTAACTGGACTGGCTAATGTCCTCTAACTGGCTAATGACCTCTAACTGGCTAATGACCTCTAACTGGCTAATGACCTCTAACTGGCTAATGACCTCTAACTGACTAATGTCCTCTAACTGGCTAATGTCCTCTAACTGGCTAATGTCCTCTAACTGGCTAATGTCCTCTAACTGGCTAATGACCTCTAACTGGCTAATGACCTCTAACTGGCTAATGTCCTCTAACTGGCTAATGTCCTCTAACTGGCTAATGTCCTCTAACTGGCTAATGTCCTCTAACTGGCTAATGTCCTCTAACTGTCTAATGTCCTCTAACTGTCTAATGTTTTCTAACTGACTAATGTCCTCTAACTGGCTAATGTTTTCTAACTGACTAATGTCCTCTAACTGACTAATGTCCTCTAACTGTCTAATGTTTTCTAACTGACTAATGTCCTCTAACTGGCTAATGTTTTCTAACTGACTAATGTCCTCTAACTGACTAATGTCCTCTAACTGTCTAATGTCCTCTAACTGTCTAATGTCCTCTAACTGTCTAATGTTTTCTAACTGACTAATGTCCTCTAACTGGCTAATGTCCTCTAACTGGCTAATGTCCTCTAACTGGCTAATGTCCTCTAACTGGCTAATGTCCTCTAACTGGCTAATGTCCTCTAACTGACTAATGTCCTCTAACTGACTAATGTCCTCTAACTGGCTAATGTCCTCTAACTGACTAATGTCCTCTAACTGTCTAATGTCCTCTAATTGTCTAATGTCCTCTAACTGTCTAATGTTTTCTAACTGACTAATGTCCTCTAACTGGCTAATGTCCTCTAACTGTCTAATGTTTTCTAACTGACTAATGTCCTCTAACTGACTAATGTCCTCTAACTGTCTAATGTCCTCTAACTGGCTAATGTTTTCTAACTGACTAATGTCCTCTAACTGACTAATGTCCACTAACTGTCTAATGTCCTCAAACTGTCTAATGTTTTCTAACTGACTAATGTCCTCTAACTGACTAATGTCCTCTAACTGACTAATGTCCTCTAACTGACTAATGTCCTCTAACTGTCTAATGTCCTCTAACTGGCTAATGTTTTCTAACTGACTAATGTCCTCTAACTGACTAATGTCCTCTAACTGACTAATGTTTTCTAACTGACTAATGTCCTCTAACTGACTAATGTTTTCTAACTGACTAATGTCCTCTAACTGACTAATGTCCTCTAACTGACTAATGTCCTCTAACTGACTAATGTCCTCTAACTGGCTAATGTCCTCTAACTGTCTAATGTCCTCTAACTGGCTAATGTTTTCTAACTGACTAATGTCCTCTAACTGACTAATGTCCTCTAACTGACTAATGTCCTCTAACTGGACTGGCTAATGTCCTCTAACTGACTAATGTCCTCTAACTGGCTAATGTCCTCTAACTGGCTAATGTCCTCTAACTGTCTAATGTCCTCTAACTGGCTAATGACCTCTAGCTGGCTAATGTCCTCTAACTGGCAAATGTCCTCTAACTGGCTAATGTCCTCTAACTGGCTAATGTCCTCTAACTGGCTAATGACCTCTAACTGGCTAATGTCCTCTAACTGACTAATGTCCTCTAACTGGCTAATGTTCTCTAACTGGCTAATGTCCTCTAACTGGCTAATGTCCTCTAACTGGCTAATGACCTCTAACTGGCTAATGACCTCTAACTGGCTAATGACCTCTAACTGGCTAATGACCTCTAACTGGCTAATGTCCTCTAACTGACTAATGTCCTCTAACTGACTAATGATTGTGTTGTTTTTCCAAATGTCACTTGTTTTAGTCTTTTTTGTCAGCCTTTCAACTTCAGTCAATGTAGCTCCGAGACAGTTTGCGGGGGAAAAAAACATAAAGCACAGCACCTTGGAAATTACGGGCTAACAATTAATAATTGAACACTCCGAAAAATTATTATTAATGCAATGTGATTATTCATGCAAATATTTCCTTTTTTGCACACTGTTTTTTCTTGTTTTGCATGCACACCCTTGTGAATAATGTTATTTTATGGCTGATATCAACATTTTTAGGAGGCCTTCCAATAGTTCATCAGCTTACATGGTAAGAAAACCTATAGCGGATTGAGCTAAGCAGCTAAATATGTAATATAAACAACTGTTAAAAGAATCAAGTTTCTGCAAACCCGGGACAAAAGCCAGTGTTACAGAAATGTGGGATGCTGTTTTTACTTCAGCTAGTTTTGTTTGTTCTGCGTTGGAGTGTAATAGCCATCTGTTCATTGTGCCCTCTTGGTATTTGACACATTTTTACAGTAAAACAACCACCAAGGTCAGGTTTCACTATAATGACTGCCAATGGTCCTCTGGTAGTCTTCGGGTTGTAGGAATTCCTCTATTGGAAGGCAGTTGTTCAGCTGTTATTGCTTTTCAATTCCATGTATGAAATGCTATCACCTTCTGCTAATGATACGTATCGAGAACAAAATTACATGTTTTACTGTGTTTACATATTTTGTGAAAGGATCTAGTTTTTCCTAAAGTAACATTTCCCAACATGTTTCTACTGCATTTTAAACCTGAGGGAAAAATATATCCACAATAGCAAATCTCATTTAATCTCAGATTCGCTGTGTACTTTAATCTGGGACTTTGTGTGATTCTCTTTTGGAGAAGACAAGGATGCAGAATGACCACAGGACACAGTTATGTAGGGCTGGTTCTCTTCCCATTACATCTCACTAGATTCAGCATGCCTGATACATTCTGTCACCCTTCTGTGCAAATCCTCACGATATCTGCTGTGTACACACTCTCGGCATGCTGGGAAATTAACTTGTTTTGTCATCCCGTCCTCCTCAGCCCTTCCAGGGGGACAGAGTGGACACTGGGGAGGGACCCTAAAATCTGAACTAGGGTGATGTCTGTCAAGAGTGGTGCTCGGTAGAGACGATGGATGGGGGCGGGGTCAGCGTGGTATCAGGAACAAAACAAAAGGGCTCCATTCAATCTGCTTTGCAGAAGTTCAGCTTTACAGAGTGACTGAAATTTAAAGGCAATTTTCCTGCTTTTAGCGAACACTGCATTCACGGTAAACACTGCATTCACGGTAAACACTGCATTTACGGTAAACACTGCATTCACGGTAAACACTGCATTCACGGTAAACACTGCATTCACGGTAAACGCTGCATTCACGGTAAACACTGCATTCACGGTAAACACTGCATTCACGGTAAACGCTGCATTCACGGTAAACACTGCATTCACGGTAAACACTGCATTCACGGTAAACACTGCATTCACGGTAAATACTGCATTCACGGTAAACACTGCATTCACGGTAAATACTGCATTCACGGTAAACACTGCATTCACGGTAAATACTGCATTCACGGTAAATACTGCATTCACGGTAAATACTGCATTCACGGTAAACACGGCATTCACGGTAAATACTGCATTCACGGTAAATACTGCATTCACGGTAAATACTGCATTCACGGTAAATACTGCATTCACGGTAAACACTGCATTCACGGTAAACACTGCATTCACGGTAAACACTGCATTCACGGTAAATACTGCATTCACGGTAAACACTGCATTCACGGTAAATACTGCATTCACGGTAAACACTGCATTCACGGTAAATACTGCATTCACGGTAAACACTGCATTCACGGTAAACACTGCATTCACGGTAAACACTGCATTCACGGTAAACACTGCATTCGCGGTAAACGCTGCATTCACGGTAAACACTGCATTCACGGTAAACGCTGCATTCACGGTAAACACTGCATTCACGGTAAACACTGCATTCACGGTAAACACTGCATTCACGGTAAACACTGCATTCACGGTAAACGCTGCTTATGCTAAATCGAAAGTTACCTTGACATTTCTATTGCAGTATCTGTAACGCTTCAGCTGCCCAGACGGAATAGAACGCTGAATGTCTGTTTGTTTTGGAGGCGTCTGTATTGTGTTTGGGGGCGGGGGGGGGGGGATCTTTTCGGATGTCAGGGCAGTGTTCTGCCTGGTTGATCATCCTGCGACCAAGCATATGTCACCAGTCTAGCAGCGAACTGCTTTCTCTGCTAGGGACCACGTCGTTACTGCCATCTGTGACAGTACCCATGAGGGTCCTGCATGGTGCTTCGGATCAGCC
>NC_056444.1:10428162-10440662 GCF_018296145.1 Oncorhynchus tshawytscha
AGAAAGAGAAAGAGAGAGAGAGAGAGAGAGAGAGAAGGAAAGAGGAAGAGGAAAAGAAAGAGAAAGAGAGAGAGATAAATAGTAAGAACAAGACACACACCAGTCTTCTCAAGCTCCCCATCCTGTACACAGCAAGCTGTCAACGATCCTCTCTGTGCTGCACCACATCCACTGCCGGGAGCAATGGCATGTCAAATAGCCTTCTAAATCAACAGTTATGTCTCCCCGCCATAGCCATTAACACAGGCATGAGAAAACTCCCAACTTCAACTTTTTGAACAGCTTCTGATGTGTAGGCTTGTGTTTCAGCATATCCCCCAACCAGACCAGTACACTATATGCACGTGTTTAACCTCCAGTGACCTGACTCTCCTTCAGCTAACACCTACTATACAGGCCCCCTGTGTATTGAAGGCCCAGAATATCCTGAAAACTCTAGCCTCTGTTCTACTACCATAATGACCTTTGATCTGCTACCATAATGACCTCTGATCTGCTACCATAATGACCTCTGATCTGCTACCATCATGGCTTCTGATCTGCTACCATAATGGCCTCTGATCTTCTACCATCATGGCCTCTGATCTGCTACCATAATGGCCTCTGTTCTACTACCACAATGACCTCTGATCTGCTGCCATCGTGGCCTCTGATCTGCTACCATAATTACCTCTGATCTGCTACCATCACAGTCTCTGATCTGCTACCATCACGGTCTCTGATCTGCTACCATCACGGTCTCTGATCTGCTACCATCAAGGCCTCTGATCTGCTACCATCAAGGCCTCTGATCTGCTACCATAATGACCTCTGATCTGCTACCATAATGACCTCTGATCTGCTACCATCATGGCCTCTGATCTGCTACCATAATGACCTCTGATCTGCTACAACTGTGGCCTCTGACCTACTGCCATCATGGCCTCTGACCTACTACCATCATGACCTCTGACCTGCTACCATCATGACCTCTGACCTGCTACCATCATGGCCTCTGACCTACTACCATAATGGCCTCTGAGATGCTACCATCAACTCAGACTGTCTCACTGGACAGGCACTAACACCGGATCTCTGCCTGTCAGACTGTAGTGGGATGCAGAGGCCCTAGATGGTTCTTGGGAATGAAAGGCAGAACCCTTGTTTTTGAAAGGTCAGCTTATGAATGGTTTATAAAGCATTAGCAAACTGATTGTTATTTAATTATTATAATCAGTGAATCTATGTATTCACCATGTATTCAGCATGTATTTTACTAGGACATGTGATCATATAAATCACTAAGAATGTTAGTCTAATGATTAACAAACTATTTAATACTGTTTTCTAAACTAGTACACAGAATATCAACATTTAAACACCATTCAAATTTAGCTCAAGTTAGCTTGTTTGCTCTTTAAAAAAAATCCAGTCTATGTTTAATCTTAGTATTCAAATGTGTTTTAATACTTGACAGACACATGGCATGGCTTAACCTTAATCTAGCGACTTGTCATTGTTTTAGAGTAACAGTTACTTTCACCTTCAAAACGTCTTAAACGCACTGTACGACCTCAACTGCACCTACTGCAGAATAACTTGGCAGCCAGAACAAGTGATCCATGCTGAGGCAGGAAGGTTGTTGGTTAAATAGTAAAACGAATGCAGAGCAGGATTATCAGCCGTTCTCATCGCTATGATCCCTAGAGAGTGATCCGGCATGTGACATGGCTGTCAAAACACTGACAGATTGTTTTTTACCTGTTCTACACCCCTGACTGACACCTATTCCCCTGGGTTCCCAAGGCTTTCTTTAACACAGTAAATCCACTCTTAACAGTCTATTGAGCAACACTTTTACCAAGAGCTTAATATGTATTTTTACAGCGTTATTACTGAACTCATTCGGAATAAATGGAAGCAAAGGGAGCACAAATGCAGAGAGTTTGATGAGGCCTCGAGTCAAACAGGAAATGGGGAAATTACAATTTCCTAGGATGCTGTTGTTGTCGTCATAGCAATTAAATAATTTCCATACTTTCTCTTTGTTCTCTCGGTACATAAGACATTAAACATTCTTGGATTGTTTTTCAGCCCAGAGCCTTTGGTGTACTAGTGGCAGAGAAAGACTTGCTCATATGTGGGTCTTTGACCCCTATGGGCCCAAATACCTGTTGACACTGAGATCTGAGAGATCTGGCTTAATGGTTACAATTGGTTGCAGGTGTCCTTCTGCATCCTTGTTTTTTTTTCATTAGAGAAAAGCATGAGGCTTTTTAATATGGCAAAAATCCAATAAGGCCATTAAACTATATTGACACATGACAGTTCATTATGCTGCCTTATGTCACCGACAGAATATATTGGTTAAATGCTTCCTGTGACAGAAGGCACTTTAAGACTAATCTGGACTAATTGAAGATCAATCAGGTTAAACCAGTGTTGGTCTGGACAGAATATGTCTGCTGAGGAGCATCTCAGGGATACTGGACATGATCTGTCTGCTGGGGAGCATCTCAGGGATACTGGACAGAATATGTCTGCTGGGGAGCATTTCGGGGATACTGGATAGGATCTGTCTGCTGGGGAGCATCTCAGGGATACTGGACATGATCTGTCTGCTGGGGAGCATCTCAGGGATACTGGACAGGATCTGTCTGCTGGGGAGCATCTCAGGGATACTGGACAGGATCTGTCTGCTGGGGAGCATCTCAGGGATACTGGACAGGATATGTCTGCTGGGGAGCATCTCAGGGATACTGGACAGGATATGTCTGCTGGGGAGCATCTCAGGGATACTGGACAGGATCTGTCTGCTGGGGAGCATCTCAGGGATACTGGACAGGATCTGTCTGCTGGGGAGCATCTCAGGGATACTGGACAGGATATGTCTGCTGGGGAGATTCTGAGGGATAATGGACAGCCATGCTGTTATGTGACTGTCAGACACAGACAAACTGTTTTGACAGGGACCTAACACACACGTGCACATACACACACACCACCTTCTGCCCAAACAACCCTTTCATTTCTGGGAGTGAGACATTTGTGACAGGCCACTAATGCTATAGTCATGTCTCCCAGCAGGTAGTCGGTCCCACATCCTGCCGTCTTAAGCAGTCAGGCAACATCACACACACAATGAATAACTTCAATGAAGACAGAGCAACACTCTAATGATGCGCAGAAAAACATTTGATATCCAGCCGTATCATGTCTGGCGATGGCCAACAGACCTTGATATCCAGCTGTATCATGTCTGGCGATGGCCAACAGACGTTGATATCCAGCCGTATCATGTCTGGCGATGGCTAACAGACGTTGATATCCAGCTGTATCATGTCTGGCGATGGCCAACAGACGTTGATATCCAGCTGTATCATGTCTGGCGATGGCCAACAGACGTTGATATCCAGCCGTATCATGTCTGGCGATGGCTAACAGACCTTGATATCCAGCTGTATCATGTCTGGCGATGGCCAACAGACCTTGATATCCAGCCGTATCATGTCTGGCGATGGCTAACAGACCTTGATATCCAGCTGTATCATGTCTGGCGATGGCCAACAGACGTTGATATCCAGCCATATCATGTCTGGCGATGGCTAACAGACGTTGATATCCAGCCATATCATGTCTGGCGATGGCTAACAGACGTTGATACCCAGCCATATCATGTCTGGCGATGGCTAACAGACGTTGATACCCAGCCATATCATGTCTGGCGATGGCTAACAGACCTTGATATCCAGCCGTATCATGTCTGGCGATGGCTAACAGACATTACCGCACTTGTTATAGTCTTCTTCCAGGGAAAAATACCATTTCAAAGGAGGGGAATTTGTTGCCATAGCAATTCTATCACAACACCTGTGAACAACTGGGAGCGGGAGAAGCCTTAACCTCCGGAGCGATTTATAACAGTGTTCTCTCATCTCATATTGCTGAGCTTTTTTCCTTCTTCTTCTTATTTTGTTGCTCACACACACACGCACACACACACACACACACACACACACACACACACACACACACACACACACACACACACACACACACACACACACACACACACACACACACACACACACACACACACACACACACACACACACACACACACACACACATACACATACACATACACACAGGTCCCTTCCCTGGAATGTTTTCATGATGCATTAAGTGTAAAGTTGCATCTCGCAGTGTGTCAGTATAGTAGGAAGGATCCCTCCAACTGGGCTGTAGATGAGGAGAGTTAAACTAATCCGGTTAGGTGGAGGTAGGCGCGACAAGAGGAAGAGGGTTGCAGCGGTATACCCGCGGGCCAGGCTCCCCCCGGCCCGCCATGGCTTAGGCAGCGGTAAGGAGATGAGGAGGCCGTAACGCAGTCCCCCTCTCGTTACAGAAATTAGTTGGATCAGGAAGCAAACACAACTGGCTTTTATTTGATCCCAGGCCTCAGCTGGGCTCAACGGCCCTGGAGAACGGGGGGAATTCCTCCTCTAATTACTTCATGGGTCACTGCTCCTGCGGGCTGGTGTCAAAATCCAACACTTAGGATCTGATGGAAGAGTGGGAGAAAGGGGGAGAGATAGAGGGAGAGAAATGGGAGTGGGTAGTGACGGGGAGAGAAGGAGAGAGAGTGATGGGGATGAGATGGCGACACGTTGTCAGGCATCTGCAACAGTTTGGTTGTGATGACACAGATTTGATGTGGAATACCCGTGACCTGGGATGACCCATCTGTAAAACGTAGCAGACTAGCACGGGGCACCAAATGTGTAATGCTCATGGCTCCCTTCGGAAAAGCCCAGGCAGGCTGACAGGACAAGATCAGAAATGAAGCCATATCACTCTTCATTTCAATCAGGGACAGGGTTTATCTGTTGATACTGATCAAAGTGACGGTTTACGGTATTATTCTAGTTTATATGTAAAAGTCTATTGTTTACTATTGAAGGTTCTAGGATTATCTTCTAGGATTATCTTCTAGGATTATCTTCTAGGATTATCTTCTTGGATTATTTTCTAGGATTATCTTCTAGGATTATCTTCTAGGATTATTTTCTAGGATTATCTTCTTGGATTGTCTTCTAGGATTCTTTTCTAGGATTATCTTCTAGGATTATCTTCTAGGATTATTTTCTAGGATTATCTTCTAGGATTATCTTCTAGGATTATTTTCTAGGATTATCTTCTTGGATTGTCTTCTAGGATTCTTTTCTAGGATTATCTTCTAGGATTCTTTTCTAGGATTATCTTCTAGGATTGTCTTCTAGGATTGTCTTCTAGGATTATTTTCTAGGATTATCTTCTAGGATTGTCTTCTTGGATTGTCTTCTAGGATTCTTTTCTAGGATTATCTTCTAGGATTCTTTTCTAGGATTATCTTCTAGGATTCTTTTCTAGGATTATCTTCTAGGATTATTTTCTAGGATTATCTTCTAGGATTATCTTCTAGGATTATTTTCTAGGAATATCTTCTTGGATTATTCAGATAACATATTTATTTAATCCAAAATGGCAGATTAATTCTAAAAGAAGCCCTTCTACAGTATTTCCTCCCATCTCAAATGTTTATTTTACCTTTATTTAACTAGGCAAATCAGTTAAGAACAAAACAAAATTATTTTCAATGACGGCCTAGGAACAGTGGGTTAACTGCCTGTTCAGGGGCAGAACGACAGATTTGTACCTCAGGGGTTTGAACTTGCAACCTTCCGGCTACTAGTCCAACAATCTAACCACTAGGCTACCCTGCCGCCCCTGAATACAGTACATTTACCAGAAAGCCATGATGCATCTGGTGGCAACCTCTTAGTGTTGGCGAAGTCTCTCACGTTGCCGTATGTGTCTCGCCTGGTTTCACCTTTAAAAATATGCCAATGTCAGTAAACACCTGATGCAAACACTGAGGAAAACAAAGACGTTATCAGCCCTAACCACCAACTCATATACAGTATGTATCTGATATCTCACTTGTAATGTGCTGTTTTTCGTTCTTTACAAAAGCTAGATCTCGAAAACATGCTATTTTTCAAGACAGCAGGTGGAAGACTATTGTGTTGCGATATTAAGATATGAGTCCAAATGAAGCTGATCTTAGCCACTGATGCCTGGACATTCATCACATCCATATAGCCCTCTGCAGGATCATAAGGCTTCATGTGCCTAGTCGACGGGAGATGGAGGGGGGTAGGAGAGGGGGTAGGAGGCACCAAACCCCCTAATGGTTTGTGAAGCTAGGCTTGGACACACTCCATATCTCCATATCCTCACACTCAGCAGGTAGAAAACACGATGGACCTAGGGAGCAGTGTGTATCTCTGAAACTCTGTTGCTAAGCAATAGTATTTTGATAACAATGGCCTGATGTGTGTATTCTATGAACACAACATGGTATACTGCAGTGGTTCCCATCTCAAGTCCACCAGTACCCCCAACTATATACACATTTATATTGTATTCCCAGACAAACACACCTGATTCAACTTGTCAATTAATCATCAGGCCCTCAATGAGTTGAATCAGGTGGTTTTTGTCCGGTGAAACAACAGAAATGTGTGCTGTTGCTCAACTGGAGTTGGGAACCACTGCTCTACTGCACAATCTGGTCTCAGAGCATTTGCCTATTGTTCTGTACATAAATCTTGAGACATTACATTTCGTATTGGTATATATTAATTTGTGGATGTCCGTCATTAATTTTGTGTGATATGTTACGAATTACAATTCGTATTATATGTTAGGATTTTTGCAAAACGTGCGACTTACGATATGCTACGATTTTTCAAAACGTATGATATTTTATGTATTCTATCTAGGTGGCTAGGTGGCTAACGTTAGCTAGCTGGCTAACATTAGCTAGGCTAGGGGTTAGGGGTTAAGGTTAAGGTTAGTGGTTGGGTTAGCTAACTTGCTAAGTAGTGAGATAGTAGCTAAAATGTAGTAAGTAAAAGTTGCTAATTAGCTCAAATGCAAAGTTGTCTGTGGTAAGATTTGAACTCACAACTGTTGGGATGCTAGACATTCTCGTTATACACCCAACCAACCAGCCCCAATTTTGTCTTTGCCTTAAGTAACCGTTTGTCTTATGCAACCATAACAAATGTAACATATACTTATTTAAGTGTCCCGGATTTAGTTTACTATGTTGCGTCTAGTCTATGAGACCAGGCTGTACTGCAACAAAACTGAATGGAGTTAGTCTATATTTAGCAAATTAATTATCAAAATTAAAAGTAGTTAGAGAGTATTTCTAAGACTGAACGGCTGACATATGAACCGCCACGCTATCCATCACACTGATACACTCCAAGGAACAATACACACGTGAATATCAAATCAATGAAGTACACTGCCACACCGGTCCCAAAACCTAACTAAAAGACAAGGCGGTTGTCTGACTTTTGAGAGAGAGAGGAGGCTGCTGTCTGCCATAGCACACCACAAAGCATTAATGGAATTATTCTCTTTCTCACTGGACCCTGTTAATGTGCCTGTGGGCTTCTTGCCCAACTCCGATGCTATAATGCAGAAACAACAGTCTGCTGTTGGTTGTTTGTTTGGTGTGTGTGTGGTGGTAGCAGGGTCCTCAATATCCAGCCAGATTGAGGGTGATTTGTTCTAAATTAATATTTCACTTCCCCCTCAGTGAAGCCAGTATGCCCCCAGTTCCTATTGAATCCTGATTTGTGGGCTGGCTCAGTTAAACCCAGCACCCCTCAGTCAAGTCCTGGCTTTGTCAAAGCCAGCACCCCTCAGCCCAGTCCTGGCTCTGTCAAAGACTGTGAGACATACACGCTGAGCGCAGAGACGTAGACCTCCTCAAATTCTGCACACACACACACACACACACACACACACACACACACACACACACACACACACACACACACACACACACACACACACACACACACACACAGAGAGATGCAAAAACATGAACAGGCGCACTTGCACACATTATTACACACATGTATATACACATTCTGCACTGTAACGTTTGTCGTCTTCCTTACCTGATGAGGAGTAAGAGAGGTCGGACCAATTTGCAGCGTGGTAAGTGTCCATTTTAATAAGACAAACTGAACACTACAGAAAGACTAAATAACAAAGTGAAACAAACAAAACGGTCCCGTGTGGTAACAAACACTGACACGGAAAATAATCACCCACAACTCAAAAGTGAAACCAGGCTACCTAAGTATGATTCTCAATCAGGGACAACGATAAACAGCTGCCTCTGATTGAGAACCATACCAGGCCAAACACAGAAATCCCAAATCTTAGAAAAAAAGAACATAGACTGCCCACCCCAACTCACACCCTGACCATACTAAAACAAAGACAAAACAAAGGAACTAAGGTCAGAACGTGACAGCACTGTACACATAAACCTGAAAAATTATTGGAAAGCACCACATCCATATTATTGTGAGTGTGAGCTATGCATGTACAGCAACAGCCTGGCATGTGCCGAGGTCTTTTTGAGGCCTGGCAGAAGTTAAAGGTAGAAACAGATGGAGATCCTCTAGCTAATGGCTTCTAAGGTCTCCAGGGGCCACTGGGGTTTTCATTTCAATGGTCTCTAAACATTCATCATCTTTTCCTCTCCTCCACTCTACCTTTATATCCGTATGGTGGAGCGTTTGAGGCTAAGAACCCTAAACTGGCAAAACAGAGAGAGTGGGGGGAAACAAACTGTGGACGAACTAGTGAGTTGGCAGATAAAACTGCCAACAATGTTCCTTTGTTTTTGGGTGTTCTACTTATTAAGTCAAATATCAGGGGCCTCTTTCAAGACAGCCTTTGTCTGTATAGTTGAACTCATTCTTCGGTTTGCCATTCGGCTGTGGTCTGTGGGGCTAGGTTAAGAGAACCCATTGACATGTCTGGATTAACTTACATAAAGGGGTTAAATAGAAACGCCATCTTTGTGGTTAAAATGAATGGCTAATAGCCAAAGCACTTCTTTATGTGCACTGATTCATGCACTTGTTGAGTGAAAGACTATTTGCATTGGAGTTGGAAAGTTGTAGTTGTATATATGTGAGTAAAATGTTTGTGTTCCACGAATAGGAGTCACTAAAGATTCACTCCCTACCTAGAAGCATCCAGTCTGTTCACAGGGGGTAAAATATGAAACTGCTGTGCTGGGGAGTTGCATTGTGGGAAGCTGTGACTGGAACAGGTTGGATCCTGGGAAATGTGCAGAGTCAGTCTCCTCCTGTTCCCCTCTTTGTCTCACCCAGTCCCCCAGTCTCCCAGCCCACCCTCCCCACTCCCCTCCTTTCACACCCCCCCTCTCACCCCCAAGCCTCGGGCAGATTATCCAGCCTGATCTTGACACTCCGCTATATTAATCCCCTCATATCCCCCCACAGAGGCCTAGGTGAGCTGCGTTACAATATACATTACTACATAATCTTATTTTTTGGGGGGCGCCTGAAAACAACCTGAAACTGATTTTTTGGATGGCTCAGCAGCTGAAACCAGACACCTGACAACAGTAAATCATTACAGGCTTGGTCCACATGTGAAGTTGGGAGCCACAAAGATGGATTGCCAAGGAAGGGAAATTACAGCCAGGTTGAGGTTATGGGGAACGTATGGAGGAGAGGAGGAAACCAATATAGATTCTATTGGCTGGTGTATTATGGGACAGGGATTCCAGCACAAGTAATGGACTTAATATGCATTATTTCTCTGTCGGTCAGATCACTACATTTTTTCTTTTGCATAAAGATACTATTTTCAAGTTCAAGTTTGTTTAGTCGTCATTTGGGATCTATTCAATCAAACTGGCTAACCAGGTCGGACGTCCAAAAAATAATAAGATTTGGCTGCAAAAAATATGCATTTGCGTGGATTTATTCAGTCAACTATACATCTTTACTACAAATTACTTCAGGTACTTCAGGTAATGTGCTAATGTGAACGGGTGAGTACTGCATACACCTGGCTACATCCCTTTATCTCCTGACACGATTCTGCCAGCGTCATCTAACCGTCCCCCAGTTCCCACAATCCATCTGGGCTGTCTGTCATCCCGCCACACACTCAACTTATTACATTTGTATTTGCATTGTAGTCTCTTTTTTATTTACTGACTCTCTTGCACACACACGCTCATACACACAAAACACACACACATGCATATTGATGACATATTCACAGACTCTGCTATTACTCTGTTTATTATCTATCCTAATTGCCTAGTCACTTGTACCCCTACCTACATGTACTTTACCAGTCAAAAGTTTGAACTCATTCAAGGGTTTTTCTTTATTTTTACTAATTTCAACATTGTGGAATTATAGTGAAGACATCAAAATTCTGAAATAACACATATGGAATCATGTAGTAACCAAGTATGTTTTATATTTAATATTTTTTAAAGTAGCCACCCTTTGCCTTGATGACAGCCTTGCACACTCTTGGGAGAAGACAGCTCAGTCCGGCCTCCATCGTTATGGTTGCAATCCGTTTCATCATCGTCGTATCGTATTGAGCCGCTGCCGTTATGGCACATGACACACAGCCTTTGTCCTTCGTCTCGTTCTATCTCATTGCCCATCTTTCCCAACCTCTCTTTCTCTCACTCTTTTAATCTCTCTATTTTTCTCTCTCTTTTTCTCTCTCTCTCACTCTCTCTCTCTTTCTTTCTTTCTCTCTCTTTTTCTCTCTCTCTCTCTCTCTCTCTCTCTCTCTCTCTCTCTTGTTCTCTCTCTTTTTCTCTCTCTCTTGTTCTCTCTCTTTTCTCTCTCTTTTCTCTCTTTTTCTCTCCTCTCTCTCTGTCTCTCTGTCTCTCTCTGTCTTCTTAAAGAAGAGTGTCTTGTTGATCGTATGGTTGAGCATGGTGTACTTCTTAAAGAAGAGTGTCTTGTTGATCGTATGGTTGAGCATGGCATACTTCTTAAAGAAGAGTGTCTTTGATCAGATGGTTGAGCATGGTGTACTTCTTAAAGAAGAGTGTCTTGTTGATCGTATGGTTGAGCATGGTGTACTTCTTAAAGAAGAGTGTCTTGTTGATCGTATGGTTGAGCATGGTGTACTTCTTAAAGAAGAGTGTCTTGTTGATCGTATGGTTGAGCATGGTGTACTTCTTAAAGAAGAGTGTCTTGTTGATCGTATGGTTGAGCATGGTGTACTTCTTAAAGAAGAGTGTCTTGTTGATCGTATGGTTGAGCATGGTGTACTTCTTGAAGAAGAGTGTCTTGTTGATCGTATGGTTGAGCATGGTGTACTTCTTAAAGAAGAGTGTCTTGTTGATCGTATGGTTGAGCATGGTGTACTTCTTATAGGAATGTTTATTCAAGTTACAGCGCTTTTTTCTCCGTCAACAAGGGTAACGATTTCAAATGTACCGCCGTTTATTCCCAACGAGCTATTGGAGCGCGAGTTAATGCGGTTTGGGAAGTCCGCCAGTTCAATTAAGATTGTCCCGTTGGGTTGCAAACACCCGGCTTTGAAACAGGTTATGTCGTTTCGGCGCCAGGTATTTATGTTTTTGGACTCACTGGAGCAGACTTTGGAATGATCGTTTAAAGTCAAGTATGACGATAGACTGTATATGGCTTATGCTAGTACGGGTAGTCAACGGTGTTTTGAGTGTGGTGATGTTGGCCATAAGCAACATGCTTGCCCGAAAAGGGAGAAGGCAGTTGGAGGGGAGCAGGTGGTCCTCGTAACGCCTGGGCCCACTGATGTAGGGAGAGGTGGGCCGATAGTGGTAGAGCAGCCACAAGCTCCTGTTGCTGAGAAACAAGTTGTCTGTGTTGAGGGCACGGAGCTGCAACTTGTACCGGAGGGAAATGTTATGCAGCAGAAAAATATTGTTGTAGAAGGTAAGGACAGATCTGAAGAGTAATTTCCTCAGACTGGTGAGGAGGTGCCCAGTACGAGTAATGGGGTACAGGAGGGGGTTCAGGTGGGGCTAGTCTCCCAGGTAGTGGAGGAGATGCCCACTATGGGTAATGGGATACAGGAGGGGTTCAGGTGGGGCTAGTCTCCCAGGTAGTGGAGGAGATGCCTGGTACGAGTGATGGGGTGCAAGTGGGGAGTGTTGAGAGGGATGTGGTAGAAGGGAGTCAGGGGTCTGTGGCCTAAGTTGAAGAGGATCACGAGAGGGATACGGATATCTCTACTGATAAGATAGCAGCTGGCGACGACTCAATTTACAATCTAGAGGAGGTAAATGGGTTCCTGGATCGGACTTTTGGAAAATCTGTCAAATTGGCAGATTGTTTTGATGTTGATAAGTTTGTGAGGTCAGCTGCGATGTTACAGAAGATGGTGGGGTTAGACCAGTTGAGTGAGAAGAAGCGTTTTTGCTTGAGGAAATGTGTTACTGCTGTCACGGCAACAACAGGTAGTGGGAAACTTGGTCAGGTTCAGAGAAAATCAAAACAATGATGATGATCATGCCTCATAGGGTGTTTTTTTTCTCTTTTTTTCTCTGGGATTTCTTCTGCTTTTCTTTTCTCTTTTCTACATGGAGGTACTAAGGGTAGCTT